>NW_015555973.1:2441-3218 GCF_001515605.1 Sinocyclocheilus anshuiensis | reverse complement strand
ATTTTTTTACCAATTATCCAAATAATGTTTAGTCCTAGAAAGCTATTATTATCAGAACACGTGAGCATAACATAGTGGTTAGCAGATCAATGAATGAGAGGGCAGCGTTTCCAGAGCTGCCCATATACCACACCATGTTACAGCACAGTTGGGCTATTGCAAACAGAAACAATACTGTACTACATAGATGTTTCCTGTCGGCTCGATTTTTGAGTACCATTAATAAAACACCTGATGCTGTCGGGAGCTGACCAACTTTGTGAAATTTGGTGTGAAAGGAGTAACAACACAATGAAGTTGCGATTGTAAGTTGCAGTCTGTAAGACGCGCACGGAAGCATGACTTGATTTGCGACATTGCAGAAAATGTGCGTTCACAAATGTAGCCTATGTTGATCCAAATATGGAAAGCACTTTCGAATTTAATAATCTGAGGTTCTCTCCAGAGATGTTTTGCCACATTTCTGCAATTTGTGGATGATTGCTGCATGGGTGTTTCCTTTTGCCTGAACTAGAGCCCTGCATTTCAGCCCGGGCCCAATGGGCCCCGACTTTTTTACGCCCCTAGGGCCGGGCTTCGGGCCAATTTTTACGTACCATTTTAGACATCCATCAATTAGTGATGAAAAAAATTGCCGCGCTAGTGGAAACAACACTAGACCGTGCTATTGCGACTGTCAAGAGCGACTCGACTGTGTTTAGTGTCAAGTCAAGTTAAGTCACCTTTATTTATATAGCGCTTTTAACAATACAGATTGTGTCAAAGCAACTGAACAGC
>NW_015555973.1:0-2177 GCF_001515605.1 Sinocyclocheilus anshuiensis | reverse complement strand
GTCTACGATATCGCTGGAAATGAAGTGTCCCCAACTAAGCAAGCCAGAGGCGACAGCGGCAAAGAACCAAAACTCCATCGGTGACAGAATGGAGAAAAAACCTTGGGAGAAACCAGGCTCAGTCAGGGGGCCAGTTCTCCTCTGACCAGACAAAACCAGCTGTTCAATTTCAGGCTGCAACAAAGTCACATTGTGCAGAGGACTCATCTGGTTCCTGTGGTCTTGTCCCGGTGGTCATCTGAGACAAGGTGTCCCGCCAGCAGCAGCATGTATGGTGCGTGCCGTCAGCGCAGCTGAAGAGTTCTGTGTTCAAATGCATGCAATAGGCTTAAGCTTGCCGCAAAGCACCGGCAAAAGTAATTACCATGAATGTCAGGGGAAAATAGTAAGGAGATATTTGAATTATTTACTAAAAAACTAGTGTTTTCTGAGTCGCTGTCGCAGGGATGAAGTTGCCAATCCTGACTCGCCATCTCCTCATTAGATGCGCCTTTAGAGATAAGTTTCCATTTTACGGATTATGATTATAATTAAGTTTTTGATTTGTTTTATTTCGTTAAGTAGTGTTACGTGCCTAATGTTGTTATGGGGAAACATTGCTTGTGTGTGGTGTTCCGTCCTTTTCCCCTTTTGTTGCTATTTTCTTCTCTCTCTGCCTATCTCTCTTTCCTAGGATCTTGCCATTGGTTTATCGGCCTGTCAGTCTAAATTAAAACGCCTGTGGAATCCTCCAATCAGCATCGATGTTTAGAGTACAAGAGCCTCCTTTGACACCGGAACGGGGCAGAGTCCCTTCCGCTGCCATTGTTTGTTCTGACTGAGTGTAGTACTTTGTTGGTGGTTGGTAATGCTCTTTTGGAGTGTCTGATGCTGGTCATTTTGTTCATGATGACAAATCGTAATCTGAACCGAGTAACATCCGACCGGAGGGATTTGAAAAGGGAAGTATGTCACGTGACTTACATTGTGGAGGGATTTGAACAGGGAAGTATGTCACGTGAGTTACATTGTCCATCATGTAGGTTGTAACAGTGTTTAGACACACTAGGTAAGGAGCGGGTGCCACCCCTATGTACTTTTGTTTGTAGAGAGTATAGATCTGTGTGTATTTTCTTTCCAGATAATTTAGCTGGGGATTGGGAGAAGCTAGAGTTTGTGCTTTTTGTTTCTTTGTTTTGGCACTGCTCGTGTTCTTTCCCTCCGTGTTCGTGTAAACCCAGACTGTAAATATTTGTACATAGTGTACATATGTTTCGTACTATTTCTGCTCTCTACTTTGTAAATAAAAGCACTCTGTTTTTTGCATGTAATCCAGTTGCACTGTGCCGTTTTGTCAGTAGCGTACTTCAGAGCTATCCATCTAAAAATCCTGGGTTACCATCTATGTTGCGTTCATTCCCTTATACCCTAGACATGGGAACGTAACAGTAGTAATTTAAAGCTTTCTAAAAATATATGGTAACGCTTTAGATTACAACCCGCAAAGAACTATGTAAGTATACTGAATTTACGGTGTACGTTTCTGTAATTATAGTGTACCTATAAAGAACATACGTGTAGGTATAAGGGAACAATGTGTTACGTTTGGGTAATAAGGGGGTAACAACCAGATATGCAACCTGCAAAGAACTGCATAAGTAAACTGAAATTACAGTGTAACTTTTTTGTAATTATAGTGTACCTATTCAGTACCTCCATGTAGGTATAAGGGAATAATATGCGAAGTTTGGGGAATAAAGGGTAACAACCTGTAAAATTACAAATCATTTATACTGTATTTTGAAACTAAGAGGTGCTTATTCTAATATTACGTGGTATGTATGGCCTAAACAACAATCTTATGTTTGGGAATGATTTAGAAAGACGATATATACTTTTTATAATTTTATATTGGTATTTTATTATAGGCATATAGGTATTTTTTAACCATGGGGTACACATTCTATTATAAAAGGACGGACATGATGGAGATTACTGAACAACAAAACTGGACATCTAGTGAAATGAGTTAATGAGTTTCTGCTATGATTTATAATTCACAAGTCTACTTACCTTATGAAAGCTTATTCGTCGATTTCAGCAACTTCACACCAGCAACTTCTCAACACCACTGTCACCAAATAACTGATGTACATGATATACCATCAAGGTTCAATGCAGCTTAAAACAAGTTTACC
>NW_015555972.1:771-993 GCF_001515605.1 Sinocyclocheilus anshuiensis | reverse complement strand
TTATTGCACTGCACGAGTTATGCATGCGTAAGTCAAATGTTTTTTAAAAATTTTTTTAGCACCCTAATTAGATTATGAAGAATGATTTGTTGATCTTGTTTTCCCTTTAATACTTACCTTCCGCTATATATTTTTCAATTACTTTAAAAAAGTGGTAGGGACAATATCGACCCTGGCAAAAAGTGGTGGGGACATGTCCCACCCGTCCCACCCGCAAATTAT
>NW_015555972.1:0-539 GCF_001515605.1 Sinocyclocheilus anshuiensis | reverse complement strand
CAGGACAGGCAGAGAGTTCACAGATGGCCTCCTTGGCCGGAACAGTACAGGATGAGAGTTCATAAGTGGATACTACTGACACCTCTGTAGGTTATGCAGTGGATGCCGCCACCTCTGTAGGTTCTACAGCAGTACCAACAGGAAACAGGGAGAGTTCATTAACCCACCAGGGCAGAGCAGACGGGACAGAAGCCCACCAGGGCAGAGCCGAAGACCACCAGGGCCAGACAGCAGACCACCACGGAGGAGCAGATGGAAAAATCATAAACGGCCTCCTTGGCCGTGGCTGGGCAGGCAGAGAGTTCGTAAATGGATACCACTGACACCTCTGGAGGTTCTGCAGCGGTTGCCGCCACCTCTGGAGGTTCTACAGCAGTAACTTCAGGAAACAGGGAGAAGTCAGTAATGGTCTCTTCGACCGCAACACGACAGGCTGAGAGTGCATCGCTGGGCGCCACCACCACGCAAGGAGCTGAAGCGAGCGCCTCCACCTGGGGAGGTTCTGTGGTGGTGTATGCAGCCCAAACACACCATAAAGC
>NW_015555971.1:674-1233 GCF_001515605.1 Sinocyclocheilus anshuiensis | reverse complement strand
TTTCGCCACCTGCTGGCGTATTTATGTAATATGAAGAAATGGTCAGTGAACAAATCTGAACAAATTATTTTGGTGAACGAACTGAAAATGAACGAATCTCTTGAAAGAATCAAAATTTCCACCACTATTAAGAACACTGCATAGTTGTGATAATATGACAAGCGCAGTGCACGTGTCTCTGTCTGGCCCAGCGCCAGCTAAAGCGGGAAAGCGCAGTTTGAATTTGACAGTTACATGACGTCACCGAACGTTCTAAATCCCATATGCGGGACCGTAGCGCTCAACAGGGTAATATATCGTTTAGGTGGGTGTGTCTTCTGCACACTGACGACTGATCCAACATAAAATATATTTCTTTATGTAATTATGCTGGAAATATTAAACATGAACATATATCTGATATTAGTATCAGAAATTGATTAGAATATACAGCACATTTTACAATACAAGCCTCTTGCTCTATATTGTATTGAAATTTAAAGGGGTGGTTCAGTGTTTTTTTCTAGGCTTGATTGTGTTTATGGGGTGCAGTCTAACATGTGTTAATGCTTCGTTTTTT
>NW_015555971.1:0-163 GCF_001515605.1 Sinocyclocheilus anshuiensis | reverse complement strand
GCTACTGCTTATGTTAGCTTTTAATATACAGTTTTATCCTGATTAAAGCTTTAATACAGTACGGCAACTGCACGCGCCTCCATGTTTAACGCTTCTCATAGCTATGTGTGAGATGTGAGAGGAAAGCACGGAAGATCATCAGAGACTCCTGCCACCCGAGCCA
>NW_015555970.1:0-1596 GCF_001515605.1 Sinocyclocheilus anshuiensis | reverse complement strand
CCGGAACGGCTTTCCATTCACTTCCACCTCTGGAGCTCCAACCGGGAGGTCGTGGTGCACAATGCGCTGGTGTCCGACCCTTCCTGTTTCTGACCATGTCTCATAATAAAGCTTGCAAATGGATCCGCACGCCTCTCGTCTTGTTTGCCCCGTAATAATTACATGTCTTGCTTTTGGAGTGATCTTTGTTGGTCGACCACTCCTGGGTTTTCCACCATTTGTACACAATCTGTCTGACTGTGGTTTTGTGGAGTCCAAATTCTTTAGAGATGGTTTTGTAAACTTTTCCAACCTGATGAGCAACATCAACTCTTTTTCTGAGGTCCTCAGAGATCTCCTTTGTGTGTGCCATGATTCACTTCAACAAACATGATCAGACCTTGATAGATCCCTGTTCTTTAAATAAAACAGGGCAGGCACTGACACAAGATAGTTATTCCACTGCATGAAAACACCTCTGAACAGATGGACTCTAACTTCACCTTCAAATTAACAGCTAATCTGTGCGTTGCAAAAGCATGTGAAGCTCTAGGATATGTAACACTGGATCTTTTTTCTCAATAAACAAATGACAAAGAAAATATTTTTGGCTCATTTGTCTGATTTGACTCTCTTTGTCTACTTTCAGGACTTAGATCTGATGATGTTTAGGGTCATATTTATGCAGAAATAGTGAAAATTGTAAAAGGTTCAGAAACTTTCAAGCAGCACTGTATATACAGTGCACAGCATAAATGAGTACACCCCCTCTGAATAAATATAAAATATGTATTTTCTTAATGATCGCTAATATAATTAATATAATTCATGGAAAGATGGCACAATTGAAACATATTAAACATATCTTACTTGATTCTCTCTGAAACCGACACATTCTGCCTATAGAAAAGGACTCCTTTCATTAATTCATAGACAAACCTTTCTATGAATGAACATGCATAACCTCAGGTCATTCTGTGTATTAATGCTGTTCTTGTATCTTGTATTGTCTTTTGTATTGTATACTGTTTTATGCATGCTTATGATAGAACCACTAGTTAATGTAACCTCACCTATACCATGTTTGGTATCTACAAATTCGTATTTTGATGATCTGAATGCGAGTGCATATCATATGTTGATACCTATTAAACATATTAGTGTTCTAAGAATCTTTAACAGTTTTTGCATCAGCACCCAATCCATTTACATATGCACATTACCATGCTGGAAGACAAAGAGCCTGAAACTTTATCTCCGAAAGTTTAAGTCACCATTGGCTCACTGACCCCCTGGAGGTGTGCCCTCCATAGAAGTTAAAAGGCCTCACTAAATTAGTGACCTCCTCTCTCTTCTCTCATCACCTTCCCCTCTTCTGCTTTGTCTTCTGGTTGCTGCTCGTGTGGGACTCACTAAGTCCCAGGGCCAGCCTCGACTACAGCCATGTCTTCACTTTGCATCTGGGAGAAAATTTGCATTCATCCCTATTGAAGTGCTTTACTACCACTGAACGTCACTGTGGGTACCAAGCACTTCTCTCTGTACTCCTCCTCTAGCAACACTAGAACATTCTGGATGCTTTTGGATCCGAAATGATTGACTTGGTCTCTTGAGACC
>NW_015555969.1:0-1799 GCF_001515605.1 Sinocyclocheilus anshuiensis | reverse complement strand
GAGCGCCTTGTTATCACTAGTTTTATTTTGATTTCCCGAGGCCGCTATTAGCTTATAGCCCGTTAGCATCGCCAGCGTGGTTGTCGCTAATCTCGCTTGCATTGCTAATACTCTATTCACACACATCACCATAGTTTTACTCATTGTTACTTGCATTAATGCCGGATGTGTGTCTACCTTTGAGTGCAGGTGAGGACACGTTCGAGCTGCAGTCGGTGCAGCTCGAGCTGGAGGCCGTGGAGAAGCAGATCCGTGACCTGGTGGAGAAGCAGGCCCAACTGAGAGAGCGGAGAGCTGGAAACATCCCGGGCTGACGCTCACAAGTCCGGGGTAAGTATACAGCGCTGCTAACACTCCCACCACCTCTACTCCGTGTGTTTCTCTGCACAGGCCCCGTGCACCCAGTACGTGATCTTCCCAGATGTCCTTCACTCCAGCACCTGGACACCATGGACCCTGGGTGCACCCGCAGCGGAAGACACGAGCCAGGCCCGGGCGATGACCTCTCCCCCTCCGCCGCCTCTGGTCTTCGAGATCTCCACCCGGAACCGCTTCGCTCCCCTCCGCGAGACAGAACGCGATGCTGTGATCATTGGAGACTCCATCGTTCGGCAAGTCCATGCTACGTTAGCTGAAGGTAAAGTGCACACTCATGGTTCGCTGGTCCTCGTGTTCTCGATGTTTCTGCGCAGATACCCACAATCCTGAAGGACGACAAGAGCACAGGAGCAGTCGTACTGCATGCCGGGGTGAATGACACCAAGCTGCAGCAGACAGAGACCCTGAAGAGGGACTTCAGGAGCCTGATCGAGACGGTGCGCCGCACATCGCCCGCGACAATGATCATCGTGTCAGGACCGCTTCCCACGTATCGAAGAGGACACGAAAGATTCAGTAGACTTTTTGCTTTAAATGAATGGTTATTTTTAGGGTTGGGTACTGAAACCAATATGGCACCGGTACCTATGTAACTAGAACCGAATCAGAACACAGATTTCGGTGCCTCATTTCGGTGCCACTTAAATGCCTGAGCGATCGATTGAAATATTTGTCCTGGTTCTCCAAAATGGACGTAAGAATCATGGGCGTTGCTAGGTCATTTTTAGCGGGACTATAGCGATTAGCTCCATAAACTGTACAGAAATTTGTGATCGCCTCAGAGGCAGTCTGACCCCTTTAAATTTCATATGAAAACGGCAGCAGACTTTGTCTCCTCCCCATCTTTCAGTGCGCTCTTCAATCCACAGACCGCGGCGCCACAGTGTGAGCGGACTCAAACAGAAACAGAGGACACAAGGTGTGTGTTTATCGATAGATTGTTATAATATCTGTATCTGTGCAGTTCTTTGTCATAAATACAGTTTACAAAAGGTCAGACCCCTCATCACACCACAGCTGTTTCCTACAGCGAAAATCTAGCCCTTAACACAAATGAACACATACTTTATAAAACGTTCATGTTACTATTTTTATTTGAAAATTTAATATTTAATATAAAACATATTACAGTGCATGTGGCATCAGGGGCGTGTCTATGTGGTGGCCAGGGGTGGCACCAGCCCCTGGCTGGCCACCCCAGGTGCCCCCCCTACCAGATGTCTTGCGATAGGCTTGTTTTTAGTACATTTCTAACTGCATCTGACAGTGGCGGATCCTGTGTAGGCAGCTGCCTAGGACCGCTTTCTTCTCTTCTTTATACTTAATTTTAAGCAGTTTCTATAGCGTGATCTTAATGACAGATGTCGAGAGCACATAATGTTATGCGATCCATGTAATGAGTGAGCAAGAATCTCTCCACT
>NW_015555968.1:0-1809 GCF_001515605.1 Sinocyclocheilus anshuiensis | reverse complement strand
CAATGTGGCAAGGGAGCAAGGCTGTTGTTGAAGAAGAGGTACCGTGGGTGGCCTCGCTGACTCTTTGCTCCGCAAGGGATGTGGAAAAGGAAATGTTGAAAGGGCAGATGGTATCCCTAATGGCTCAGAAGGATGTCAGAGCTTCGCAACAGGAGGATGACAGTATTAAGGAGGTGATCAAGCTTAAGGAAAGCAATTGGACCCCAAACAACAAAGAAAAGAAGTCCATGACCAGAGGAACCAGGCGTCTGGTACAGGAGTGGAACAAGCTAATAGTGGAGGAAGGAATTCTGTATCGACACTCTGGTAACCGGAAACAGCTAGTCCTACCTGAAAAGCTGAAGCCATTGGTCTTGAAGAACCTCCACGACAGTATGGGTCACATTGGCGCTGACAAAGTCACACATTTAGCATGTGATCGATTTTATTGGCCCTTTATGCAGAACGAAATCGAAGAATATGTTATCAGAAAGTGCAACTGTATCAAACAGAAGCGTCCGAATGTTCCTGAGAGAGCACCTATGGGTTCGATTACCACCAGCTCACCCTTTGAATTGGTCTCAATTGATTATCTACACTTGGAGCAAAGCAAAGGAGGGTACGAATACATACTCGTTCTTGTGGATCATTTTACATGCTTTGCGCAAGCATACCCAACCAAGAATAAATCAGGGAAAACGGCAGCAGAGAAGATCTTTCAGGATTTTTTTATACCACGCTTCGGATATCCAGAGAGACTACATCACGATCAAGGATGGGAATTTGAAAATAACCTGTTCCAGACACTGCAACAGCTGGCAGGGATCTCTCATTCAAGGACTACCCCTTACCACCCACAGGGTAATCCAATCGAAGACTAAACCGTACCTTGTTGCAGATGCTTTGCACTCTGGAGGAAGAGAAAAAGGCTGACTGGAAAGAACACCTTCCACATCTGGTTCATGTGTATAATTGTACCAGACACGAAGCCACTGGATACGCACCGTTCTTTCTGCTGTATGGAAGAAGGTTGCCAATTGACCTGATGTTTAACCTAAAACCAGAAAAAGAGATGCAAAATCATGTGATGTTTGTACAGAAATGGGCAACCAGAATGCAAGAAGCTTATAAAATTGCATCTGAAAATAGCCAAAAATCATCTGCGAAAGGAAAGAAGCACTATGACAGGAAGGTGAAAGGAGTACCTCTCCAGCCAGGTGATCGGGTCCTAGTACGAAATCTATCTGAGAGAGGGAGTCCAGGGAAGCTTCGGCCATACTGGGAAAAAACAGTGCACAGAGTAGTGGAGAGAATCAAAGAGGGGCCTGTGTATCGGATTCAGCCTGAAACGGGTAAAAAGATGATTCGAGTATTACACAGAAACCTTTTACTACTAGTGAACAACTTACCCATTGAAGACCACACTCCAAATGTACCAGTAAAGAAAAGACATGAGAATAATAGTAAAGAAGCAGAGCCGAGCGTGTATCAGGAGGAGGACAACTCAGATGAGGAAAAATCATACTATCCCTACTTACCAGTGACTACAGGGAATCAAGACAATGTTGAACTAAAAGTCCCAGACTGAAAAGAGATCTCAGTTAAGGCCAATCGCAAGAGAGTTCTATTCTTCTGCAACACCATTGTTGGAACCAGTTATGATACAGGAATTCAGAACAGAAGGTGAGGAGCAGGTTCTGGAAGAGGAGGATGTTGTCGGGCTGTGTCCAGAAGAATTGCTGCCGTCAAGCCAAGAATCACCTGTAAAGCAAAATGAACAATGTAAGAGTGTTGATGAAGAGGAACAAGAAACTGTAAGAAGATCAAACA
>NW_015555967.1:887692-888120 GCF_001515605.1 Sinocyclocheilus anshuiensis | reverse complement strand
AATAGACAAGGAACAAGAGATTTTTTGAATGTCATAAGGCCAAAAATACCTTGAATCACATAGTATAAAGGGGTAACTTTGAATGGCTTCTTTTCAAGTTGGCCACCACCCCTCATATTGAATTTCACCATCAAGGCATTTGACATATTTACATTTACATTTAGTCTTTTAGCAGACGCTTTTATCCAAAGCAACTTACAAATGAGGACAATGGAAGCAATCAAAATCAACAAAAGAGCAATGATATACAAGTGCTATAACAAGTCTCGGTTAGCTTAACGCAGTACACATAGTCATTTTTTTAAATTATATAATAAATAAAAAGAAAACAGATAGATAGTAAAATAATAGAGCAAGCTAGTGTTAGATGCCTTTTTTTGCTTTTGTTAATTGCATAATAAATAAAAAGAAAACAAAAAGAATACAAA
>NW_015555967.1:886087-886995 GCF_001515605.1 Sinocyclocheilus anshuiensis | reverse complement strand
TCTTTTAGAGAACGTACCCTGAATAGATAAAGGGAAACAATAAAAATGATATAAATAATAGACAAGGAACAAGAGATTTTTTGAATGTCATAAGGCCAAAATTACCTTGAATCACATAGTATAAAGGGGTAGCTTTGAATGGCTTCTTTTCAAGTTGGCCACCACCCCTCATATTGAATTTCACCATCAAGGCATTTGACATATTTACATTTACATTTAGTCTTTTAGCAGACGCTTTTATCCAAAGCAACTTACAAATGAGGACAATGGAAGCAATCAAAATCAACAAAAGAGCAATGATATACAAGTGCTATAACAAGTCTCGGTTAGCTTAACGCAGTACACATAGTCATTTTTTTAAATTATATAATAAATAAAAAGAAAACAGATAGATAGTAAAATAATAGAGCAAGCTAGTGTTAGATGCCTTTTTTTGCTTTTGTTAATTGCATAATAAATAAAAAGAAAACAAAAAGAATACAAAAAGATTAGAAAAAGTAGGGTTACTTTTTTTTAAAGAAAACAAGCAGTAAATGAATAGAGTGCAAGTCTAAAAGGGACAAGATTTTTTAAAGAACAGAATTAGAATATTATAGAATTTTCAAATTAATTGAAAACAGCACTCAAATCCAATCTAGTGACATCATGAAAACTCACAATTCATGCTTAAGCAGCTGAGTTCAAGAGTCCCGACTGGAGGCCTTTCTGCATGTTCTTCCTGTGTCAGCGTGGCTTTGCTCTGGGTCCCAAGACATGCAGGTTAGGTGAACTAAAGATTCTAAAAGAAGAAAGTAATAAATATAAATAAATCCACCAGCTCTGTAGTATTTCCATCAGTAAGGTTCTTTTCCGTTCTGATATGTCTGACAATAAGGAGTTAGATGATGTCTTAAACTTTATATGTATGA
>NW_015555967.1:884109-884957 GCF_001515605.1 Sinocyclocheilus anshuiensis | reverse complement strand
AGAATTTTCAATTTTCAAATTAATTGAAAACAGCACTCAAATCCAATCTAGTGACATCATGAAAACTCATGCTTAAGCATTAAGATTTAAAAAAAAATAAAATAATAATAATAATAATAAAATCAACAATAACATGCACCTGCAGCGTGGCTTAATATAAATAAATCCACCAGCTCTGTAGTATTTCCATCAGTAAGGTTCTTTTCCGTTCTGATATGTCTGACAATAAGGAGTTAGATGATGTCTTAAACTTTATATGTATGATGGGTAAATAGCATATCCAAGAAACCTACCTGCAAAGCTCCTGAGAAACTCTGCTCAAGTGCACCGAGGGCAAAACCTGCTTTAAACACAAAGGACGCTCACACCAAATGTTGATTTCATTTAGGTAATTGAAGTTAATTGATAAAGAAAATTTGACAGCATTCTCATTTTACAGCATTTTTACAGGCTTGTGGTGCCACACTGCCTAAGGGGGGTGATGCTGATGTATGCTCACGACGCACCATGTGCGGGACACCACGGCACAAGAGCCACTTATGAGACACTTAAACAAGTGGCATACTGGCCCGGAATGCAGCAAGATGTGGCAGAGTACGTGAAAAGATGCCTTGTCTGCTGCCAATTCCAACCGGCTAACCCAAACCACAGAGCCCCACTGCAGCGCAGAGGAGTCACGTTTCCTTGGTCAGACCTTCAAATTGACTGGGTCGGACCCTTACCCAGGTCAACAAGAGGCAACAAGTATTTCCTCACAGTCGTGTGCCAGTTCACAAAGTGGGTAGAATGCCTCCCAGCAACAAATGACACTGCTCAAACTACAGCATCCCTCCTGTTGAATGACATTT
>NW_015555967.1:882150-882795 GCF_001515605.1 Sinocyclocheilus anshuiensis | reverse complement strand
ACGTTAGTGGAGGACGTTCTCACAACTGATTCACAACAGGGTATACATATTGTACTACACTTAGCTAAAAAAGTCAAGGTAACAATTATATATGCAACCCCAGATAACTGTAGAGATGTACAAACGTATCTGAATGCATTTTTAGGAAATGTTCTGTGTTACATATTTTTACCGATTTATGCCGTCCTACCGCGACTATTTTTGACCAGGGAAACGACGTTGCCGTCGGACCAATGTTTGCTGGGTAATGTTAACAATGTTAATTAATTATTGGTGAACCCTGCATTTAATGAGTGAATGCCTACGATATAGGAGTTAGCCTATCACACAAACTAGAGTCCTGTTTTTCCGACTATCTGCACGATGGCAAATGTACAATAAACAACAAGTTACTGAGTAACTTTCAGACACAAAATTCTGTTTTGCTCCATCAATGCGTCTCTGAGCAACACAGTGTTTTGTTTCTCAGCATTACATGGACCAGTAAATGGTTAAAACAGGCTATTAGTACAGTCATTTGCTAAGTTAAACGAATTAGCATTTTAAACGAATCAGTTGATTTAAGGATTCAACTCGCTCATTAAGACAGTCACTTGCTGCCACCTACTGGCGGTTGTAGTTTCATATTTTAAAAAGTAGCTCATT
>NW_015555967.1:873265-881683 GCF_001515605.1 Sinocyclocheilus anshuiensis | reverse complement strand
TATGACAATACATTTTCATAATACATCTCTTTGATTTTTTCTGCTCAGTGTTATTTCAGGGTTTTGATCTCTCAACTGAGAGATCACATCCTGTTTATTGTATTATAGTGACTATTTAATATTACATCTAAACTTTGACTAGGCTAGACATGTTGCCTATTAATTGTATACAGTATATGAACCTGAAAGCATATTTGAATTTTTGTGTTACTCCATAATAATGTTCTAGTTGAGGGCATTTGTAGTATAGGTATGGGGCCCAAACATAACCTCAAGCCCAGGGGCCCCCGGCCCCGTAAGTCCTGCCCTGCTTATGACCAGCCTTAGCCACTATAAGGTCACTGAGAACATGGTCCACAATAGTGGCCCTTATTTCATGGGAAATATGCTTACATTCTTGGCCTTTTCTACCTCTTCCAGTGTTTTGCCTCCCTACCCTCCCACCATGCATCCTTACTCCTCTACTTCTGTTTGTTTCCTTGTTATTCAATTGAAGGAAATCGTATCATTGTGTTGTGCTCTGTCTATTTATGCTTGCCAATCGAACATTATTGTGATGTACCCCTCACTTTACATCCCCCTTCATTAGTGAAATTCAAGATTCACCTGCAAAAACAACTGAAAAAAACTGTAATGGAAAACTGAGTGAGGTTGTGGTGAGGCACAATATTAAATCATGAGGTGTATCCTTCTCTTCCTTCAATCACCCACAATCCTTTTCACATATTCAAATTCACGAAAAAATAATTAGCCGAAAATAAAACGAAACTGAACTTGTACAATTTCATTAAGTAATGCAAGACAAAAAAAAAGGAGATTAGAGCATTAAACCATCTCATTTTAATGTTTAATGCTGAGAAGGACTCTAGCCTTGAAGCCTCAGAAGGACTGGACTAGGAAGGATGCATCCCTACTAGGATGCAGCCTTTTATGTAAGAAGCACTTGTGGTGCTGCCGGTGTGCATACGGTCATAGAAAACAATGTGTTTGGATTTTAAAGATGTGGCATTTCTCTCACCGTGCGATCTTCTTTACGCTTTGTTTTGCTAACATTTGAGTTTCCTTTTAGGGGAAGGGTTCTGATAGCAATGCCATGCAAAATGCAAATAGAAAAATAAAATAATTTAGAAAATAATTTCTGAATCATAACCCACCAAACTGGCTATAGTGTTGGTATGTGTTACCCACCACGGTCGATTTTCACCTGCATTTGGTGGGTTGCCAGGTGTTAATTTCAAATCCTTCTTACATTCAGTGTATATGGTTGCCACAAGTGGCACAATTTGGAAAAAGAATTGAGAACCTTAAGAATTGAGAAATGAGTCTTGGCGATTGTGAAAAACCGGGTGTGCACTGTCCTGCCCGCGCCACCTCCTCATTACAGTTTAGGCTGCTTTTTGTATGCACCACAGAATATTTGTATAACCAGACTGTCCATGAAAGATCTTTATTTGCTAGAAGCCAGAACAGTTGAAGTTAGTCAGATCACAAAATAAAATGTGCACTAGCTGCTAAAATGTTGGCCCAGCCATTTTTCTTGTTTTATTATCAATTTTCCTCCAAGACAAGAACTCGATACTTTCTTATTGCAGTTACACACCAGCCAAGTGAAACAAACTTTTACTTAAAGGTATATCTAATTTTAATCACTATGCTGCTTTAATACCCATACACATAGTCTCCATATACAAACTATTTTCCTTTTAAGCAGCACTTCAATATATGAAAACAAACAACTGCTGATTAGGGTAGGTAAAGATTAGAAGGGAACCATGCCTACATTGTAATCATTTCTGTAATTCTCTCAAAAATTGCATAGGTTATATACCCGCGGTGTGTTCAGCTTCAGCAAATCCATGTAAGACAACAACAAAAACAATAGATGACAAAACACTTAAATCTCATAATCATTACTGGAAGGTGATTAGGTATTCTGGATAAGCCTGTACATCATTGAAGATCACAAACATGGTTGGGTTTCTCATGTTGTCAGTCACACTGTTATAGAGATCAGCACTATTGGAGCTCCTCGCAGGGGGAACAGGAAGGCCTCTTTTTCCTTGAGTGAAATCGCCAACAAGCACCCTGACAAGGTACATGCGTTTGTGTCCTTTGGCATCAGGTGCAGAGTAGCCTTGGGCTGAGTAACTTGGGTCCACAGCAAAATATGTTCCATTCCCATACATGGCTCCTAAAAACAGAACAAGAGCAATAGACTATTGATTTAAAAGACAAATGGATACAAGTGCAAATAAAGTTTATATTGAATTTGACTGATACCATGCATGCCAGCGAAGCTGCGATTGAAGCCGTGATTGTTGATCTGATCTGTCTTATCAGGGCCAGTGCCGTGGAAGAGACGCTTTTCATTGTTTTTGTGCTTGTTTTTGTCTTCCAGTTCCTCCTTTTTTATCATGTAGTTTTTCCAAAGTGCGTTGTTCTGAACTCTTTCAATCTACAAGCAAAAATAAATATTTAGTTTAGGCAAACATTAGATTTACAACATACTGTAGTACTAAAAAGCAACACCAGAACCTGTCGAAACTAATAAATAGGAGATTTATCTTCAGTCTAGTCTTACTTCAGTTATTTTAGAGTTTAGATTGGTTCTCCTGAACTCCTTCTCCACTTCTGCATATTCCTTTGAGCCTGCTGTGAGTTTTACAAGAACAACTGCCTGTCCTTTCATGTCCTTCCAGTGTGAAGGCAAAGGGCTTTGAGCAGCAGCTGCAGCTGCAACTATTGACAAAAAGAACAAAAAACATGAATAACTAATGTTGGAACATTATCTATGTTATCTGAATTATAAAATAATCTCACCTTGCAGATCTACTCTGTTCAGTTCAATCCTTATTCCTCTTCTTGTGGCCTCATTGCGAGCTAAATTAGCCTCATATTCATCATTATTAATCTTGATTCTCACTGTAGGCTGTCTCTTCTGAAAGGCCTGTTCCAGCTCATAATTGGTCAACATATCAAAGGTTTTGGGGCTGCGTCCATTCTCCTGATATTGCCAACTAACTACACTGCTGATTAAAAACGCGTCACTTCTTCGGATTTCATTCCTTTCCACCTTTCTGATCATGTCCCGAATGCGACTGTCTGCAATCTGAATGTCTCTTGTCAGGCCCTCCAGTGTGATGACAGAGTCTTGGCCTTTCTTCTCAAGCCGGACACTGACTGTGAGCTCTCTCTGCATGGCATTCAGTGTTTCTACATCCTCCCTAGTGAAATGAGCAATGGCTGGATCATGGATTGGGATGGTCACATGCTCCCGTAATATCAAACTGTTGACCATGTCCCTGGCTTCACTCAGGTCCTTTGGTGTCTCACCACACAGTTGAAACACAACTGGCTCAATTTCTTCACCGACCATCACAAACTCTTCATTTTTGGGAGATTCTGAACTTTCCCCCCAAAGTAAATGATGAACAGTATCTTGATGAAAAGAAACGGAGGGAAGAATTACTTTATTTTAAAAAAGAAGAATGGATGGTATTAGCATACATTTTATAATTCTCTACTGACCTTTAATATTGGTAAGCAGACCTTTATCCTCCTCTACTTTCTCACCAGATCTTCTGACCATGCTTTGGTGGAAGTCTGCCACCATGTTTGTCTGGAATATAAGAAATTTCACAAACTTTACATGCACTGGTTTCTTTTTCTTTACAAAGTTGACAACTGCATCAACCATTGCATCTGCAACATCAGCTGGATTTGCACCACCCTGACCTAAAGAGTTAGAAAAAACAAGCAAACCAAAAAAATTAGTGAATAATTTCACAAAACATATAAGTAAAAAAGGTTTAATTAAATGTACAATAAGTAAATAAGCAAAATTCAGTATTTGAAAAAAAAATGGATGGAATTATCATACTTTTTTTAAATTCTTTACTGATCTTTAGAAAGAAAAGAGGGATCAATTATTGTTTATTAAACTTATTCAGATAAATAGATGAAAATAGCATTTATATTTCTTCACTGACCTTTAATTTTGGTAAGCACACTTTGATCCTCCTCTACTTTCTCACCAGATCTTCTGACCATGCTTTGGTGGAAGTCTGCCACCATGTTTCTCTGGAATATAAGAAATTTCACAAACTTTACATGCACTGGTTTCTTTTTCTTTACAAAGTCGACAACTGCATCAACCATTGCATCTGCAACATCAGCTGGATTTGCACCACCCTGACCTAAAGAGTTAGAAAAAACAAGCAAACCAAAAAAATTACTGAATAATTTCACAAAACATATAAGTAAAAAAAGGTTTAATTAAATGTACAATAAGTAAATAAGCAAAATTCTTATTGCAATTACGTAAAACGTAAAATCATACAAAATGTCTTACTAGTGCCAAGAGCTGGGAAAGCAACAGAAGTAATCTGGCTTGACTCGCATAGCTTCAGAACAGACAAAACAACATCCTTAATTTCAGATGGACTATTGCGTCCAATAACATGGATGATGTTTCCACATGGAAGCCGCCCGGCTGAAGTCACAATCTCTGTTTGCTGCATGTTTGATGATCCCACTATTGGCAAAAAATGTTTACCAGTAGCATCTAAAGTTTATTAGATCTCTCTTAAAGTATAAGTCAAAAAGTCATGAATTCAAAAAAGGTAATGACCAACAACAAGATGTAAATCTAAAGGAATACAAACCAATCTGTGAACATTCTTGTACCACTTGTACTCCAGCTGCATCTAAAATGGCCTTGGATACTCCTGGATTACAAAGAGAAATTAACTGTTACATTATGATTGTCTTCGAATGTGAATTAATTATAAATGATTCACTGAAACAGGTAAGACAGTGAGCGTGAAGATGGATTAACCTGCTTTCAGAGAAAATGTCTGATTTGAGGAGTTGACAATGGCATCGGTTTTTTCTTTAGTTATGTCTCCTGATGAAACCTCCAGAGTCACTTGACCCAGCTGCATAGTGTGCACCCCGAGAGAGGGAGAGGAGACTTTGCCAATGACCTCTAAAGATAAGAAAATAATATGTTCATAATGAAGTTCAAAAGAAAAATAAGTGTGATGGACATCAGATAAGAAAGTTTTACCAGATGTCTGAGCTGATTTGCTAGAAATATTCATTTTAGGCATGACATGTGCTCCTTTTGTGATGGGACCCTGAATCCCTTGTCTAAAGACGCTGGTAAAGCACTAATAGATAAAGCACATAAATATACAAGATAACATTAACATGAGCAACTATGTTAAATTATTTAAATAGTTTATAGTTCAAACAATAAAAGTACATATATTGCTCATACTGTATGTGATGGGAAAACTCAACTTTGTTTTTATGGTTCTTGAATCAAGTTTTCACACTCACCTCTACACTCTCCTTGTCAGAAGGGTGCACAATCACAGTTACCTCTCGAAGGTTTGTAGGCTTATATTTCTGGACTTCTGTCAGCATGATTCTGGCCACCAGATCTTTAGGAAAGCCAAGATTCCCCGTCCCGATAGCTGGGAAGACGACTGAAGCCATTTTCCACTTTTCTGCTTTTTTCAGGCAATATCTAATGATCTGAATGAGCACCTATTAAAATGTAAATAAATGTATCTATTATAATCTTTAAAGAAAGTACCATTTGAATAAATAAATTAAGCACATTTGCAATATCATTTAATCCTAAACACAGCCAGCTGTAACTGTTAATGATGATTTTGTTAAAATTCAATTAGGAAATTGTTTTTCTCACCTTATCTTCTGAGCCTTGTCTCCAAAATGGGCAAACTACATGGAAGACTTTTTGACATTTCAGTTTATAACCATTTGTGATGACCACTTCACCATAATTCACACTGTTTGAGCGAGCAGCTGTGTTGATTTCTGACTGGAGCTGATAACCAGCAGTCTGAAGGAGTGCTTTGGAAATGGCACCTTTACTGAGGTCCAAGTCCTCTGATATAGTGTTTACAATGACATCAGCCTGCAGGAGAAACAAAGGAGACACTTCTGTTGAAGGATTTGGTCACCGTTGATTATAATAAAAACTGTATAAAATGCTTCACTTTGATCAGACTTGAATGCAGGTACAGCAAAAGCACATTAGAAAGAAAATAGTTAATAAAATAAATTCACTGCACAAAAATCTTGTCTAACAAAATTTACTTGAGATGCAACACAGCATGAAATTAAGCAAGGGTGTAGCTTGCAGGGTGGGGGATTCAGTAAGAAAGCATGTGGTACACTTGAATATGGCACACAGAATGTGACTGACCAAATCGACTGTCTCAGTTTTAACTTTTAACTTCTTTAATTATAACTAAAAAAACTTTTTTTAAGGATTTTTAGATATTTTTACAGGAAAACAAGCTGTGATTTTTCTGTCAGCTTTTTATAATTAACGATTCACTTACACTGGCATCCTGGATGTTCCCTTTGCTCAGAATGATTTTTAGTCCCTATTGTGTAGTTTTCCTCTCAAGTACAATTAACCCTTCAAATTTATCTGATCTGCCACCGTAGTTTGAGGTTTCTCTTCTCCAGTGTTCTTGTCCCTCAAAGTCTCTATTACCATGGCTTTTGGGATCTTCAAACTCTTGGTTTCTTTGGCCATAGTTTTCATGGCCATGACCACGACCACGGCCATTTTCACGATAGCCATGCCCATAGTTACTATGCCCATGGGGTTTGGTTTGATGAGAGAAAGTCATTTTGGTATTATAAGCAGCAAACTCTTTACTGACAGCTTGAGTCATGGCATTCACAGTGCTGCCATTATTGTCAACCAAGTGAATTTCAGTTAAGGTGCGATTAGAGGCTCTGTTGTTGTGATCTTCAATGTACTCATGCACCTCCTTGGCAATTGATTCAGTGCAAAGGTCGAGAGGACAACCAAATATCCCTGAGCTAATAACTGGAATTGCAATGGAGGAGCAGTTTCTGCTTGACGCCTGGTTCAGACTTTCCCTCACAGCATGTCTCAGGTGTTGAACAGTGGTACGTCTGTCTGAATCACTGAAACGAGGTCCAACAGCGTGCACTACATATTTACAGGGAAGACGACCAGCAGCAGTGATGATGGCATCTCCAGGATTCAAAGGTCCATTTGCTTTTGTGTGTAGGTCACAGTTTTGCTGCAGACTTGGTCCAGCAGCTTCGAGAAGTGCTAAAGCTAAACCACCAATGTGCTTCAGATCTTCATTAGCAGCATTGACCACAGCATCAACATGGAGCTTGCAAATGTCTGCCTTCCTGACAGTAACAGTTACTCCACCTGGCATTCGAACCTCACACGAGATCTGGCCAATATCTTCAAAACTACCTACAGCAAATTGATCTTCCTTCTCTTCCAGCATGTCATCTTCCTGAAGAACAACCACAAATATTTTTTCCTTCAACAGCACTGAGACCATCATTTTACTCTGCTCCATGAAGTACTTCTTTGCTCCTGCCTTTTTAATGATCAGTGTGTCTGTGTAGAGACCATCTGCCAATGTTTTAAAGAGAGTCATAGCTGGCTGAACACATGTACGCTTTCCAGACAGTTTGATCCTGGGTCTGTTTGGATCAAAATTGACTTTCACTTCATCAGACTTAATAAAATGCTGCCAGTCTTGTGATTTTCTAACTTTTATGAATTCAACCGCTGCATGTGATTTGACACGAATGGTTTCTTCAATTCTAGTGTGTTTCTCAATTAAACATCCTAAATTCTCACTGACCTCCATCACTGGTTCGCTGAATCCAGTCACTATTACTTTTTCTCTCTGCGAAAGGTTTATAGACACAAATCTCTTTTTTTCCAGTTGTTTTTTGAGTTCCAGCCACTCTGGCATTTGAAGGACACCCTGGTCTTCTATAGTGAGGTATTTGGTTGTGAAGACTGTATTCACCCTTTTCTCTGCCTCAGCAAGTGCTCTTTCTGTGCTCCCAATCACAACAACATCTCCATTTTCGATTGTGTAGACAGCAGTTATTCCATGAGATATGAAGAGCTCTCTGGACATTTCATCACAATCCTCTGATCTCAGAAACTCCACGACTGAACTGTCAATCTGTAAGCGCTTCTGTTTCATATTTATTTTCTTCTCAAGGACCCAATTTTTGAAGTCAAGAGTTTCTGTATAAAGACCTGATAAAATTAGTCTGTTCATTGTTTTGTTGTAGTCAGTGTGCAGGTCTGGAGAAACAGCATTTTGCAGGCCATCTTGTTCAAGCAGAGTGTACACAGAAGGAGGAATTTCCATGTACTCTGTCACACTGTTCTTCTCTCTTTCCATTTGATTTGTTGCTCTCTCTAAAATTTTCTCCATGATGGGTTTCAGTCCAGTTATCTCAAGGGTCACTCCTGCCAGTGTCAGCACTCCTCTAGAGGCATCCATATCTGTGAAAACCTGATTTTTTACTTCTTTCTTAATATCACTCTCCACTTTAGTCCACAAGGCATGTGACACC
>NW_015555967.1:869990-872542 GCF_001515605.1 Sinocyclocheilus anshuiensis | reverse complement strand
TTCTCTGCCTCAGCAAGTGCTCTTTCTGTACTTCCAATCACAACAACATCTCCATTTTCGATTGTGTAGACAGCAGTTATTCCATGAGATATGAAGAGCTCTCTGGACATTTCATCACAATCCTCTGATCTCAGAAACTCCACGACTGAACTGTCAATCTGTAAGCGCTTCTGTTTCATATTTATTTTCTTCTCAAGGACCCAATTTTTGAAGTCAAGAGTTTCTGTATAAAGACCTGATAAAATTAGTCTGTTCATTGTTTTGTTGTAGTCAGTGTGCAGGTCTGGAGAAACAGCATTTTGCAGGCCATCTTGTTCAAGCAGAGTGTACACAGAAGGAGGAATTTCCATGTACTCTGTCACACTGTTCTTCTCTCTTTCCATTTGATTTGTTGCTCTCTCTAAAATTTTCTCCATGATGGGTTTCAGTCCAGTTATCTCAAGGGTCACTCCTGCCAGTGTCAGCACTCCTCTAGAGGCAGACATATCTGTGAAAACCTGATTTTTTACTTCTTTCTTAATATCACTCTCCACTTTAGTCCACAAGGCGTGTGACACCGGCCACTCAGATGTTGTGTAGTTTGAGATGATTTTCTTGAAGGCATCAGTTGCATTCTTACTCCAGCCATCAATAAGTTGTCTGGTAATTCCTTTCTGTTTCAGTAATGCTGGATCAGGACTGAGCAAAACTTCAGGTTTGTCCATGTTTATTTGGCAGAAGCTCATCCGGTCTTTCATAGAGGAAATCTGCCCTTTCTTGAGGATGAATTCCCTGATGGCAGGATGTACACTGACTGTAACTGATTCAGGCAGCTTCAAATGTGGTCTTTTGCCACCATATAAGATCGTATCAAGTGATTTGAAGTAGGGATATATCTTCACTGGAACATTGCAGATGTTATTCTCTCGCTTCAAAACTCTCTCTTTGGCTGAAAAACAATAAAAGTTACAGGTACAAATGTATAACATTGGAATAACTGCATTAACATTGGTTTTACCACATTTAGAACTGTAACAGCAAAGTCTACCAGCAATTGCACTTGTATTTACCTTCTTCCTCCTTAAAGATATACACTATACACGCATATATTATGTAAACAAAAACTTTTATTTTGGATGTTATTAATCATGATTAATCGTTTGACAGCACTAATAACTGGACATCAGAAAAAAATAATGGCTGCTTGTTCTGATGGAATTTTGATAATTTCCTCTACTGGACCGCCCCATTTCTCAAAATACAGTTCTAGCAGCATCTTGTTGTTGTTGGCCTCAGCTGGAAGATTCTCTACTCGCACACTTGTGCTTCTCTCCAGTGCACGGGCCCTCAGATTCTTCTTCTTGAACTTTTCATGTGTCCCGCTGTCCTCAAGGAACTTTACTGCAGCTGTCAGAAATCATATCATAAAAAACATACCAGACACATTTAATCAATAATAACAATAATAACAATAATGTGCAACTAAAGTATTAAAGATGTCACACAATCTCAGAGATGGAAAGTCTGATTCTTTTTTGGGGGGCAATTTACGTTTCACCAGTTTGATAACATCATCATATAATGGTGTCATTAACAGCTAATGTTATTATCCCTGCTGGTGAAAATACATGCTCAAACACATCAAGTCATGTCTAAGCACAGCTGATTTGTAACTATCATTACTCTATCATTAATTAAATAAATAATTAAATAATGACAATAAGGGTGTTTCTTCAGTAATCCTGTACACTGCAACTAAATGGCAACTATTGATAACATCCTAGATAAGTTTCCCAGTAATGATTTGCAAATGTTTTACTCTCTTTACTATGTTTAAATGTCTAAAGCAAATAAAGTAAATAAACTAGTCTTAATCAACTCGTCTTTTTACAGAAACCATGATCCAGCTCATAAAAACTTAAAATTTGCATACACAATAGTAAAATTCATTCATTGTACATGTCTTGACTTCATGTTTTAATAAAAATCTGTTTGATAAAATGCATATTTCCAGTATGTTCTGTTTGCTAAGGTGTGGCCACATTACATTACTGCAGCTTTCTGTTGTTCAAAACAGCGAATATGCGCCACCAATTTGAACCCATTGCAAAACCTGTGTGGGGAAATCTATCGCTATCATGTGCAATTCCCTATCACATGGATTGCTACTGAATAACTGGCATGATATGATCATACTCTAGCATATTTGCTCATTTCGTTTTGTGGTGACTGTTGGGTATGTTTTAAAGCAAGTTTTATGAAGTAACTTGTGGATCAGTGTTGATATCAGCCACAAACTGTTTCAAATGATTCAGTCTGATTTGGTGAACTGTTTGATTGTGTTCACTAAAAACAACCATTTCAAAAGAGCAATTTGTTCAATAACTGGTAATGCTGTCAAACGATTAATCACAATAAAAGTTTTTGTTTACATGATATATGCGTGTGTACTGTGTATATTTATTATGTATATTTAAATACACAAACATACATGTATATATTAAAAAAAAAGTATATATATATATATATATATATATATATATATATAAATATAAATATTTTATATATAAACA
>NW_015555967.1:858088-869407 GCF_001515605.1 Sinocyclocheilus anshuiensis | reverse complement strand
TGACACCTTTTTTTACATTTTTCCAATATTTTACAATAATTTGCATGTGCATTTATTTTTTATAATAATAATAATAATAATAATAATAATACATATTTTTATTTTTATTTGAAAATGTAAATGTTATTCTATAATACATAATAAATATAAATTATATAATGTAAACATTTTTATAGAAGTAGAGCAACTTGCCACAGGGATTTTTAAAGGTCACAACTGCTTTTCTTAATTCTGGTATTAATTCCATGCTATAATCATTTTCAGGAAGACTGCTGATGTTCTCCACCAACAGACTTAAAACATCTTGTTTAACATCATCTGGAAGGTTCTCCAGGACCACAGCACTTGACTCTTGAGGCTTCTTCACATCCACATCACTTTGATCTTCTGGAAAATTAAAAGAGATCCATGTTGAGTCCTCCTACAGTTAACTTAACCATACAAATAATTCAAGATCATTTAATATCTACTGGATAAGTACCTAACTGTTGTCTTTACCACTGAAGAGGAAACTATTTCAAGTATCAGCTATAACAGTAAGATAGCGCAACCAATAAAAAGGTCACATGTACATATATTCCCAGATAATTTACTTACTTGGTTCCTGATATCCACATGCCTGTTTCTGGGGGACCACACCATATTGGCCTTGAAGACAAAAAAATTAGACTCAGATGCATCAAAACACAACATTTTTCTTATGCAAATGGATGGAGTTTAAGTCTGGAGAATTGCAGAAAATAGTTGAGTCTTGGGATCAGAAAACAAAAATCAAAGAGCACAGGGATTCAAGAAAAAATCTTCTGCTCTTATCCAAAAATATATTTAGTTTACAGACACTACTGGTACTTCAAACGGGACTGGGTTCTTGGTAAGATGAAATGAAAAAATGAGGTTTTTGACAGCAAACACTGAAGATGGGCTTGGTGCACACAGGGATAAAAATGTACCCCATGTGTACATTTAAATATACTCCTGTATCTTTAATGTTGTGTGCTAGAAATCGTATAATGGGCCTTGTTTTGATCTTCCATCCGGACAATGATCCAAAACAAACATAAAAAAAAAAAAAACCTATAGAAAACTTAAGAGGAGACTGTATCAACATGGACTTGAGAAACAGAAGGATCTGGAGAGATTATGTATGAAAAAAATAGCCTCTGATCTCTTGTCAGGTGTTCTCCAAACTGTTCAGGCATTATAGGAGAAGGTTATAGGAGAAGAATTGTTATCCTGGCAAAAGGAGGTTGCAAAAAGTATTGAACAAAAGAGAGTCATTAATTGTGACCAATGTGTATTAGAGAAAAACACTTATTTCATATTTTGATTCCTTTACAAGAGAACGAGACACTGCGTCCTCTAGCAGTCGCTATAGGGAACGTCTCCATGACCGGTGTCTGAAGCACATATCTAAACACGACAATAACACTGGCCAGCGACAGCCTATGATGTCATTGTCTGTGTGAACACAGTATAAAAGGACGCCAGACGAACACGTCAACCTCTTCTTCATCTTCATACGAGTGTTTATGGAAACACCCGGCAAGCATGCTGAGTGTGTGTACCTCTGTGTCAGGATATTTTTTTTGATACCTTAGGATTTGCATGACTCGTGTGGTATGTGTGGGTGAGAATCATGCGCGTTCAGTTCTCAAGAGAATTGAATGCACTCATTGCACTTATTTCTTATGAATAACATGAATGTGCGTTTGATTCATGAGAAAGCGGTGTGCACTCATTGTGATGCATTCGTGGGACTACCAAGTGCAGAGGTAAAGCTTTGCTTTTACTCGAGATTGTAGACAGCATTTGCATGAGAGCATTCCCATCTCAAGGGAGATGAACAGGCTCAATGGGATGCATTTGAGGCAGTTTCTGTTCTCGCCTGATTCTTGAGCATTCCCTCCAGGATTTCATGGGACTTTTTTTCTGATTTTTGCGGCCTAAAATGACTGATTTTGCTGCGGCTTTTCTCAAAATTTGCGGTGATATTTGCAGCATTTCTTATTGTTTTGCAGTGAAAATATACCACAGACAACATTCTTCTAACATTGTTATGACTTTTCTGACTTTGAGAACCATTGTAGGGCTCCAGACTAACATTTGAGGACACCAGCACCAGTGCCATTAAGTTCTACAGAAGGTGGCACCAGCACCTGACAGTAAAGCACTCACCCCAATCGCACATGCACATCTCAGAGATGTCTATTTGATCTCTGCATTTACATATGCAAGATTTTTTTTTTAGAGTGTTTGCTCATCTGCAATACGTCTCTAAGACGTTTCATGTCAGATGTCAAATAGACATTTATGAGAACGCATGTAAAATTGCTTCTGAGACGTTTATCAGATTACACAGCAGATGTTTCCCAGATCTTTAGCAGACGTCTTACATATGTACTTGTGCTGTCTGGGTAGTTGATATGCAAATAAAATGAACTTTTATTACCATCATTCATAATGTCTAAATATAATTTAATAAATACAAAAAATATATATTAGGGAGTGGAAATGGCTAATAAGCCTGGAAGTACTTCTCTGCAGCCATCTACTAGTGGTAATTTAATGTCTTTTTTTATTTTTAAATAAGTGTTTGCTTTCCTACATTATGAAACTTTTAGTTTTATAAATGGGGGCAACCTATGAAGGATGAACAAATAATGTCATCACATTAAAAATAACTTTCAAATTCAGTAATACTAAAGCTTTAAAGTGCTGGGAAAAGTTGAGAGAAGCATTTAAAAACACTTGAAAACATTAGACCATTTCTGCCACAAGTTGTTCCGGTAGTTTTACTGTTAAACCCATGGTGAATGGTGGTGATGTGTTTATTGAACAGTGTTTTTCCTGGTTTCCACATCAGTGGCGTTTGTTCTGATATCTGTAGCTTTAACATAATTCTGCGGCGAATTCGACTGCTTTCTTCACTGCATCTCCCAGCTATGTGTATAACGGTGTCGAGATAGAGATCAGATAAACCGAGCAGATAAACGGTCTGCGCTGTGTAGCCCAAACGAATAGCGCAGATTAGTTCTGCTTTCGGTTCGTTTCTCCAACGTAGCTGTTGTAAATCGGTCAACGCAAGACTGAGTGTTATATGACACCTTTTTTTACATTTTTCCAATATTTTACAATAATTTGCATGTGCATTTATTTTTTATAATAATAATAATAATAATAATAATAATACATATTTTTATTTTTATTTGAAAATGTAAATGTTATTCTATAATACATAATAAATATAAATTATATAATGTAAACATTTTTATAGAAGTAGAGCAACTTGCCACAGGGATTTTTAAAGGTCACAACTGCTTTTCTTAATTCTGGTATTAATTCCATGCTATAATCATTTTCAGGAAGACTGCTGATGTTCTCCACCAACAGACTTAAAACATCTTGTTTAACATCATCTGGAAGGTTCTCCAGGACCACAGCACTTGACTCTTGAGGCTTCTTCACATCCACATCACTTTGATCTTCTGGAAAATTAAAAGAGATCCATGTTGAGTCCTCCTACAGTTAACTTAACCATACAAATAATTCAAGATCATTTAATATCTACTGGATAAGTACCTAACTGTTGTCTTTACCACTGAAGAGGAAACTATTTCAAGTATCAGCTATAACAGTAAGATAGCGCAACCAATAAAAAGGTCACATGTACATATATTCCCAGATAATTTACTTACTTGGTTCCTGATATCCACATGCCTGTTTCTGGGGGACCACACCATATTGGCCTTGAAGACAAAAAAATTAGACTCAGATGCATCAAAACACAACATTTTTCTTATGCAAATGGATGGAGTTTAAGTCTGGAGAATTGCAGAAAATAGTTGAGTCTTGGGATCAGAAAACAAAAATCAAAGAGCACAGGGATTCAAGAAAAAATCTTCTGCTCTTATCCAAAAATATATTTAGTTTACAGACACTACTGGTACTTCAAACGGGACTGGGTTCTTGGTAAGATGAAATGAAAAAATGAGGTTTTTGACAGCAAACACTGAAGATGGGCTTGGTGCACACAGGGATAAAAATGTACCCCATGTGTACATTTAAATATACTCCTGTATCTTTAATGTTGTGTGCTAGAAATCGTATAATGGGCCTTGTTTTGATCTTCCATCCGGACAATGATCCAAAACAAACATAAAAAAAAAAAAAACCTATAGAAAACTTAAGAGGAGACTGTATCAACATGGACTTGAGAAACAGAAGGATCTGGAGAGATTATGTATGAAAAAAATAGCCTCTGATCTCTTGTCAGGTGTTCTCCAAACTGTTCAGGCATTATAGGAGAAGGTTATAGGAGAAGAATTGTTATCCTGGCAAAAGGAGGTTGCAAAAAGTATTGAACAAAAGAGAGTCATTAATTGTGACCAATGTGTATTAGAGAAAAACACTTATTTCATATTTTGATTCCTTTACAAGAGAACGAGACACTGCGTCCTCTAGCAGTCGCTATAGGGAACGTCTCCATGACCGGTGTCTGAAGCACATATCTAAACACGACAATAACACTGGCCAGCGACAGCCTATGATGTCATTGTCTGTGTGAACACAGTATAAAAGGACGCCAGACGAACACGTCAACCTCTTCTTCATCTTCATACGAGTGTTTATGGAAACACCCGGCAAGCATGCTGAGTGTGTGTACCTCTGTGTCAGGATATTTTTTTTGATACCTTAGGATTTGCATGACTCGTGTGGTATGTGTGGGTGAGAAGCATGCGCGTTCAGTTCTCAAGAGAATTGAATGCACTCATTGCACTTATTTCTTATGAATAACATGAATGTGCGTTTGATTCATGAGAAAGCGGTGTGCACTCATTGTGATGCATTCGTGGGACTACCAAGTGCAGAGGTAAAGCTTTGCTTTTACTCGAGATTGTAGACAGCATTTGCATGAGAGCATTCCCATCTCAAGGGAGATGAACAGGCTCAATGGGATGCATTTGAGGCAGTTTCTGTTCTCGCCTGATTCTTGAGCATTCCCTCCAGGATTTCATGGGACTTTTTTTCTGATTTTTGCGGCCTAAAATGACTGATTTTGCTGCGGCTTTTCTCAAAATTTGCGGTGATATTTGCAGCATTTCTTATTGTTTTGCAGTGAAAATATACCACAGACAACATTCTTCTAACATTGTTATGACTTTTCTGACTTTGAGAACCATTGTAGGGCTCCAGACTAACAATTGAGGACACCAGTGCCATTAAGTTCTCCAGAAGGTGGCACCATCACCTGACAGTAAAGCACTCACCCTAATCGCACATGTACATCTTGGAGATGTCTATTTGATGTCTGCATTTAAAGGGGTGGTTGATTGCGATTTCACTTTTTTAACATTAGTTAGTGTGTAATGTTGCTGTTTGAGCATAAACAATATCTGCAAAGTTACGAATCTGAAAGTTCAATGCAAACAGAGAAATCGTCTTTTAAAATTCTGCCAGTTTAATGCCTACAAAAACGGCTGGTAGGGACTACAAGTTACTTCCCGAGTTCATGATGTAACAAACCCAGATAAACCCCGCCCTCGGGAAAAGGTAGCAAAGGGGGCGAGGCCATGCTGCACTGCTTTAGAGAAGAGGAAGAGAAAACTAGAGGTGCACGTAAAAATATATTCATATATGAATCGCAATTCTGTCTTCTAACGATTCTAAGGGATTCACAAGTTTCAAAATCAATGTTCTAAAGCAGCGGTTCATAAAAGCAGGAAATGATTAGCGCGTTTCTCAAAGAAGGGACAGCGGTGTGGAATAAAGGTAAATTATGTCAAAAATAATGCGTTTTTTTTTTAAACGAAGCATTAACACGTTACACTGCACCCCATAAACACAATCAAGCCTAGAAAAAAACAGTGAACCAACCCTTTAAATATGCAAGATGTAGTCTTTTAGAGTGTTTGCTCATCTGCAATACGTCTCTAAGACGTTTCCTGTCAGATGTCAAATAGACATTTATTAGAATGCATGTAAAACTGCTTCTGAGACATTTATCAGATTACACAGCAGATGTTTCCCAGATCTTAAGCAGACATCTTACAGATGTAGGCTAATTGGGCTGTCTGGGTAGTTGAGATGCAGATAAAATTTGCTTTTATTACTTTCATTGAAAATGTCTAAATATAATTTAATAAATACAAAAATATATATATTAGGGAGTGGAAATGTCTATTAAGCCTATACGTACTTCTCTGCTGCCATCTACTAGTGGTAATTTAATGTCTTTTTTATTTTTAAATAAGTGTTTGCTTTCCTACATTATGAAACTTTTAGTTGTATAAATGGGGGCAATATATGAAGGATGAACAAATAATGTCATCACATTAAAAATAACTTTCAAATTCGGTAATACTTAAAGCTTTGAAGTGCTGGGAAAAGTTTTGTGAAGCATTTAAAACCACTTGAAAACATTAGACCATTTCTGCAACAAGTTGTTTCTGTAGTTTTACTATGTTAAATCCATGATGAATGGTGGTGATTTGTGTTTATTGAACCATGTTTTTCCTGGTTTCCACATCAGTGGCATTTGTTCTGATACCTGTAGCTTTAACAGAATTCTGCGCCAAATTTGAATGCTTCTCACAAGATTTCACAGAGATGTTACTGATTCTGCGGTGAATTCGACTACTTTCTTCACTGTATCTCCCAGCGCTGTCTATAACGTTGTCGCGTGATCGAGATCAGCCCGCGGCTCCGGCCCGAGCAGATAAATGGTCTGTGCTGCGTAGCCCAAACGAGTAGCGCGGATTCGTTCCGCTTTCGGTTAGTTTGTCCAATGTAGCTCTTGTAAATCATTCCATTTTTGGAACCTTTCTTTGACTGAATGCTCGTTGCGATGACGTCATGGCCTGGCCTCCCTGATGGGCTGCCCTTAAGGTTGAGCTTGGCAGTGCTCTCCCCACTTCAGAGGGTTGCCTGTGAGTATGCCGCTCCCCTCGCTTTAGAGGGTTGTTATGCTGAGTGCTTGTTCCCGAGAGCCATGTTTTGCATGTAGGTTGAGTGTGCTTAGTACTCCTCTCGCTTTAGAGAGGCATTATGCAGACACTTCTGCTCCCTAAGAGCTCTGTGCTGTAGGTTGTTAAGCTCTCTGTAAGCCTCCCTGATTGGCAGCCCTTAAGGTTAAGCTTGCAGTGCTCCCTGGCTTTAAAGGGTAGTTTGCTAAGTGCCTCACTCCTTAAGGCAGTGAGCGTGATAATACTCCACTCGTTGAGAGGGTCGTTATAATTGAGTATTCGCTCCTGAGAGCTCTCATCATGCACATGGTTGAGTAAGGTTTAGTACTACTCTTGCTTTAGAGAGTCATTATTCTGAGTACTACGCTTCATGGAGCTCCGTGCTGTGGCAGGTTCAAGTTGTTAGGCTCTCTGTTACCACTTTTCCACTGGGCCTGGTGCCGGATCTGGAACCTGCTCAGCCAAGAGTGGCACTAGTTCAGAACCGGCTCGCGTTTCCACTGGCAGGGAGCAGATCCTTCTACGTCACCAACCTGTGACCAATGGCTTGTCATCTCTTGTGGAAGAAGGGCATTGATCTCTTCTGCTGACCACTGCTGAACTGACATATATAATTGTTGTGCTAATGTTTACCTGAACCCATGATGGCTTTTAAAAATGGCGCCTTTCAAACTGCGATCTGTAGTGGAAACTCCACCTACTGATGTCATAGGTTCTCTTGTTCAAGACCAGCAAGGTTTCAGGGCCAGTTCGGAACCAGGATCTGGGCACCGGCCCAGGATTTATTTGGCTGGAAAAGCGCAGCCCGGTTCCCAATTGGGATTCGGGACTGGCACCAGCCCCAGTTGAAAAACGCATTGTAAGCCTCCTTGATAATCTGCTTTTTTCTATTTAAAAGTGTACATTGCTGATGTTTTTTGCAGAGATGGTACATGTATGTATGGCCTATGTTTGGATTGATGCTAAAGGTTTAAGACATTCATACTGGACCATAATGTGGTGTCCTCACCAATAAAGAGTCCTTCTAAAATTATGCATTTTAGAAGGACTCTTTATTGGTGAGGACACCACATCATGGTCCAGTTTGAATATGGATTTAAAGTTATTTTTGACGTGAGACCATAGTCTGGACTATTTTTGATTGTTCCTGGTTAGGAAGAGTCTGGTGTTTGTGAGCTGGGGCGTGTTTTCATTACAAGAGGTTGGATTATTAATTTGCTATCAGCCAACTTCAGCTACGGACAGTGTTTGGAAATTGATGCACTACAGATAAGACTTTCACACACATCAACTTTCACATGACGAAATCCTACAATCTTACATTGCTTTGTTTGCTTTTTTTTGTACTTTTGTGTATTTACATTTTTGGCTATATGTAGCTGTATTAACCTGAATTGATATTTTCTATTTTGTATTTAATAAATCCATTGATTTTGAAATCCCTTTGACTACTGTACATTTTTGACAATATAGACATTAGTTATGTGGTAACTGCATCCATTTCAGATGTATAATAACAGTTTTTCCCAAAGACTTAAGTTATAGTAGCTGAAAAGTATTTAAAGTGAAACAGATGTATTGTTATAGTCAAGATCAGGGGTGCATCCTGTTCCTGGAGATCTACCTTCCTACAGAGTTCAGTTCCAACCCTGATTAAACAAACCTGTCTGTAATTATTAACTGCTCCTTCAGATCCTAATTAGTTGGTTCAGTTGTGTTTGATCAGGACCAGGTTGGGCACCCCTGTTGTAGATTAATAGTGTGGGCTAAGTGAGGGCTGCCCTGCGCTGGCAGCCCGCTGGGGGCCCTTAGGCTAGCCCTAAGTGGGCCCGCAAGCTTGTTTGCAGGGCTGTTATTCTGAGTATGCAACGCCCTAAGATAGAGAGTATGATAGTACTCCCCTAACTTAGAGGGTCATTATGCTGAGTACTTGCTCCTGGAAGCTCTATCATGTGCATAGGAGTGCTTCGTGCTCTTTCTAATGTTTATGGTAAACGCATACACTGAGTGCTCTGTGCACTTTCTAAAATCCTTGTTTATGGTAAGGACTACGCTCTGTAGGCTTTGTACCCTTTTCTATGTGGCTCAGACCCTGTTTTCTCACCTTGGGTCCCACTCTAGGCATGCGTCATTATTGATGCCAATGACAGAATCTTCCCGCATGGGCTGGGGTGTGGTTGTAGATGGCTGTCTAGCTCAAGGGACCTGGAGAGGTCATCAACTTGATTGGCACATCATTTGCCCCGAATTGATGGTTGTATGTCTGACCCTGAAGTAATTCCTCCAGTGGTTAAGGGGCTACCATGTCCTAGTGCAGAGTACTCTGCTCCCTAGAGCTCTGCCTGCAGCAGTACTAGGTTGTCAGGCCTTCATGCCTCCCTGTAACTGCTTTGTATAAACCTGGTTCAGGCTTGTTGCAAGTTGAGTGTGATACACCCTTTGTGTTAAAGAAAGTTGTATATGAGTATCATGCTCTTCAGAGCGCCATGCTATTAAATTGAAGGATTCTTTATGAGGCATCTTTGAATAGCATACCTCTGTCTATGTTAACGGTGAAGGTGATTATTGCCTTTCACTAGCAATTTCCCTTTCATTGGACACCTCTATTGTGTGTTGAGTCAGGTCGTTGGCTACCCCATAGCCTCCCTGGGAGATTAGGGGTAAGCATATGAGTCCCCCTAGGTGACAGGCCAGGGTCTGGTAAAATGTGAAACCTAGATGCCTGGCCCTATCCCCTTAATGGAATCAATCTTATGTATCTGATTTCAAGCCTCTTGAGTTCTGCCCTAGGACCAAGCTCCCTTCTGCTCGGTCTTTAGCAGGTAAGTCTTTTAGGGTATGTGGCTCTGGCTTTTGGCCGACGGAGACCCCGTGGAGTTGATGCTTATTGCTTGCCTCAAGTAATATGGCATGCACTCCCCTCAGCATGGCAGAGTGGGTATTTCATTCCCCATAGCGACCACTAGAGGACGAAGTGTGGGTTCCCTTGAAAAACTGCCCAACACATCACTGGTGATCAGCTACCCTCCATCAAAGACACTTACCACAAATGCTGCCTACAAAGGGTGAAAAGCATTATTAAAAGATACCTCTCACCCCAGCCATGGACTGTTTACTCTTCTCCCATCTGGAAGACGTTATAGGAGTCTTCCACTGTCGCACAGAGACTCAGGAAGACTTTCTTTCCCTCGGCTGTCAGCCTACTAAACTCTAAATTTAAACGCTGAACACTCTATCTATGTAGAGCATCATCTGTTATTTTTGTTGCACATTCCTATATGAACTTAATATATATATATATATATATATATATATATACGTATACATGTATATATGCTTATTTATATACATTGGCTATTTGCGCTTCTGGTTAGATGCCCTACTGCATTTCATTGGCTATGTACTTTTACTCTGCACAATGACAATAAAGTTGAATGTAATCTAATCTAAAAAGGGAACATCTCAGGTTATGCATGTATCCATGGTTCCCTGAGAAGGAAAGAGGCAATGCATCCCCTTACCATACCTCCGGGATGTCTGCTTCGTCTCCTTCAGAAGACAAAGTGGTGTTCCTCTGGAGTCCTTTTATACTATGGTCACACAGCTGGAGGCATTCCCCATAGCGACTGCTAGATGCAGTGTCTCATTCCCTCTCAGGCAATCATGGCTACAAGTGTAACCTGAGACGTTTTTCACCTATTTTCATTTTTTTTTTACTTCAATTAAAGTTTTTTGTAAATATTTTGAATAAAACATCAAAAGGATTAACAATGCAGATTTATATTCACATCATAGGTGCGGGAAGTGGGGGTGCTGAGGGTGCTGCAGCACACCCTGTTTTTTTCTGTGGGCAACTGTTTAACTGTTGGGAATTAAAAAAAAGAAATTGGAGTGTCTATTTACACTAAGTGCAAATAGCCTGCCTTGTTGGCAGAGGCTATTTACATTAACTCCACCCACCAACGTGTGATTGGGCTAGTCAACATTACAAAAGACAGTCATCAATCATTAGATTCAGTGGCATAGATGGTAAAGCGTGTGTCATAACCTACTCCTTTTGACGCGATCGACCCGGGTTTGAATCTGCCTTTTGGCTTTTTTTCTCCCTTTTCAAATTTCAAATCACATCAGAAAAGCATGTCTTTTTAATAAAAATGAAGGAAATAATCAAAAAGTTGAAAATAAAGTATCAGGTAGGGTTAGGGTAGGTGTAGGGAGGGCTTTTGTCCCAATAAGGTGGCATCCATTTAACAATTTGAATTATAATTAAAATTTACACTCAAGTTATTATTGCATACTGTTTTATAATGTATTACAATGCTGAGGTGCAGATAATTGCCACTATTTGCAATAAGTA
>NW_015555967.1:846549-857515 GCF_001515605.1 Sinocyclocheilus anshuiensis | reverse complement strand
CCCTGTTGACCTTTTGTAAACTGTATTTATGACAAAGAACTGCACAGATACAGATATTATAACAATCTATCGATAAACACACACCTTGTGTGTTGTGTCCTCTGTTTCTGTTTGAGTCCGCTCGCGGTCTGCGGATTGAAGAGCGCGCTGAAAGACGGGGAGGAGTCGAAGTCTGCCGCAGTTTTCATATGAAATTTAAAGTGGACTGACTCTGAGGCGATCACGAATTTGTGTAGAGTTTATGGAGCTAATCGCTATAGCCCTGCTAAAAATGGCCTAGCAACACCCATGCTTCTTACATCAACCCTCTACGGACACCTTGGCAATTGAATCGCCATTGGCTAGTACATTTTTTAGTTTACTAAAAATGTTTTTTAGTTTACTCGCCAGACTGATATATATATATATATATATATATATATATACGATATATGCTTTATATGCTTATTTATATACATTGGCTATTTGCGCTTCTGGTTAGATGCCCTACTGCATTTTGTACTTTTAGTACTTTTACTCTGCACAATGACAATAAAGTTGAATGTAATCTAATCTAAAAAGGGAACATCTCAGGTTATGCATGTATCCATGGTTCCCTGAGAAGGAAAGAGGCAATGCATCCCCTTACCATACCTCCGGGATGTCTGCTTCGTCTCCTTCAGAAGACAAAGTGGTGTTCCTCTGGAGTCCTTTTATACTATGGTCACACAGCTGGAGGCATTCCCCATAGCGACTGCTATCTCATTCCCCTCATTCCCTCTCAGGCAATCATGGCTACAAGTGTAACCTGAGACGTTTTTCACCTATTTTTTTACTTCATTTTAGTGAACGTAAAACAATCTTCACATAAACCCATTATAATAAACATAGGCGCGGGAAGTGGGGGTGCTGAGGGTGCTGCAGCACCCCCTGTTTTTTTCTGTGGGCAACTGTTTAACTGTTGGGAATTAAAAAAAAGAAATTGGAGTGTCTATTTACACTAAGTGCAAATAGCCCGCCTTGTTGGCAGAGGCTATTTACATTAACTCCACCCACCAACGTGTGATTGGGCTAGTCAACATTACAAAAGACAGTCATCAATCATTAGATTCAGTGGCATAGATGGTAAAGCGTGTGTCATAACCTACTCCTTTTGACGCGATCGACCCGGGTTTGAATCTGCCTTTTGGCTTTTTTTCTCCCTTTTCAAATTTCAAATCACATCAGAAAAGCATGTCTTTTTAATAAAAATGAAGGAAATAATCAAAAAGTTGAAAATAAAGTATCAGGTAGGGTTAGGGTAGGTGTAGGGAGGGCTTTTGTCCCAATAAGGTGGCATCCATTTAATAATTTGAATTATAATAAAAATGTATACTCAATAAGTTATTATTGCATACTGTTTTAGAATGTATCACAATGCTGAGGTGCAGATAACCCTTACCAAAAAGTAGTATACTTCAAGTTTATTGGTGGCATCCATTTAATAATTTGAATTAAAATTAATACATTTTACTCAAGTTATTATTGCATACTTTTTTATAATGTCTTACAATGCCGAGGTGCAGATAATTGGCACTATTTGCAATAAATAATTAGCAGAATATCCTGCTATTTTAACATAGTATAAATAGCATCTATTGCTATTTGCACTTAGTGTAAATGGCCTCTATCGCCCACCAACCTAAAACATCTTCCAGCACCCCTGATTCACATGCACGTAAGCCACCAGAGCGCAAAGTCCAGATGGTTTACTTACTTGGTTCCTGATTTCCACATGCCTGCTCTGTCTGAAACCACAAAAGTGTAAAGTATGTATGATTATGTAAATGAAGAATGCTACAAAACAAGTCTAGTAAGTTATATGTTCTTTCCGCACCACTCTTTTTCAACAAAATAGGGAAATGACAACCATATAAACTTCTTTTTCGTAAGGGAATTGCCACTATTTGCAATAAGTAATTAGCAGAATATACTGCTATTTTAACATAGTATAAATAGAATAGCTATTTGCACTTAGTGTAAATAGCATATGATATCACTAAAAAGTACTGCTATTTTCACTTAGTGTATATAGCCTCTACCCCCAATTCCAATGGCCCGATAAGGGAGAGGGGGCCCGGAAAGCGATTTTTACCGAGGGGGATCGCGGAGGGGGCCCAAGTCAATATGCTGTTCAGGGGGCTCAGAAACCATATGGCGCCCCTGCATCTATAATAGACCTTATTATTCATAAATAGTGTTTACTTGACTCAGTCTAAAAGGATTTGTAGAGCTATAATTGTACATTTTGCAACAAGTCTAATTATACTTACCTTTTGTCCAATGTTGGGTTTGTACACTTTCAACTCGATTTGTTGATTGTCAATAGTAATAATGTGTTCTGCCTTTGAGAGCACGCCATCTCGGCCTTGAACACAAACAATTAGACTTAGATACATCATAACACAGCATTTTTCTCTCACAAATTTAAAGAACTCTTTATAAAATGTTATTTTGTTAAACTTGTTTCATGTTCAGCACTTACTGTCGGAAGATTTGAACAGAATCGTAGCAGAGTTGCTCTTGTCATCATATTGCACGACGCAGTCTCCTCCTTGAGATTTCTTCTTACTCTGGAAGTAAATCTGAAGTTTATTTTTCACACTTTTAGCGTGTTCAGGCTGCCAATCTCCCTCTGCAGTGATCGGATAAGGATAATCTTCCATTGCGATACTTTTGGTTACTGAGAAAATGACTTGCGAGTCAGTGTTTACAGTTGATCATGCCCTCCAGCTTATTTAATATTTTCACTTTTGTTTCTTCGTTGGCTTTACTGTACTGTAACCCCCCCCCCAACACGGAGTAAACAATTCTAGTATTGTTTAACTCAGTATAAACACAACAGCTAAATACTGTACAATTGACATTTGTAGTGTTTGAACAATTATTTAATTGAATTAGCCTATATTGAATAGGGCCTAAATTTATTTATTTATTTATTTATTTATTTATAATTATTCCAAAACTGATGATTGGCCACGCGCACTATACTAACTGAATTGGTTTGATATGTATGCACCTATGATTACATTCTCCACATAGGGCTATTTGTGGCAGTAATAGTACCCTAAAACCAACAGATGACAGTATAGCCTTATGTCTGATAACACTGAAGTCACTTTTACTATGTCCAAATTCAGAGTATTCATAATGCAAGGAACATGCATATCAATGCCAGAATAGTATAGATAGTGAGACAGATAGTGAGATAGTTTTGAGGGCTTTGGAGTTGCTGGAGGTGAAAAGAGTGCCCAGGTATGATCCTGTGTCCGTTCTTTACAGAAAACAGGGCCTAGCACACTGTGATTTACATTAGTGTTAGAAAAAAATTGCTTAAAAAAATGTAGATGTTTAGCAAAAAATATTGGTTCTTTACATTTTTATCACATTTGTGCTATCCAAATAAATACAATAGTGTTTGAAAAATTACTCAAAATGATGGTCATTTATCATTCCATTTTGAATTGTGTGAATTAATCGTTGTTGTTGTGTGTGGTTTTTTAAATTTTTTTGCATGTGAGGTCACACAAAGTTCAGTACAAGCCAGTTTCCAGCATTTAACTTTTATACAAGTCCCTTAATTAGATTTGTTAAAGTAATAGTACCCTACAACCAACAGATGGCAGTACAGCTTTATCCTGACTGTCTGGCCTAATAACACTGAAGTCAAAGACACCATCGTTAAAACTGGTACATGAGTCAAAACACATCCAGTTAGTATGTAAAATAGCATTTCTAAAATTAGCACTAGAATGCTTTAACACAAATTTGTAGCATTCAGATATTAGCTATTTGCCTATTAGCTTTTAAGATACACTTTCTGGCCACTCATTCCTTTCAGAGTAGCTCAGGGCTTTCCTCTCATGGTCAAATGGAGCAGGTTTAAAAGTTTAAGTCTCTTCTCTCTCTCTGTAATTAGACCTGAATGCATAAATCTCATAATTACCATTCATCCAATCACATTAAAGTACATGCAAACTTTTATTACAAGATGTACCTCGTGAGGTTTGGGCAGTTATTAGTTCTTTGATCTCCTGTCACCTTTTACAGTTTAAGTTCAATAGCAACTCCTCAACATCATTAGCCTTTATTCACCCAACTATGAGGGTCAGAGAAGGAGGGCAGTGTTTGTCTGAGGTCTGGTATAGTACTGCTTCATGTGCAAGCACAGAGCCCTAAATAAATTCCTGGCCCAACACAAAGCTCCAGCAATTACCTTCCTCCACAGACAGAAAGAAACATGAAGCATGGAATTTACAATCTGTGCAGGTGTGACTAAAACATGCAGTTGTAGGAATATATGCACAACACTAAGCATGCAACCCTTCTGACCATAGCTTCATGAAATATTGAATTAAGCTCCTCTTCTACAACACAGCTCATCCCTGGAAAATGAAGCAAACACACACACAGAGACTATGCTTCATTGATCTTGTATGCAGTGTTGTTACTGAAATTGAAGGAGAAGTCAGCACAAAGTTTTCTTGAGGACGGTGCGCTATTTCTGCTCTTGGTTTTTGGGAGTAATGGCATTAGTGGAGAACTGTGAGTGATTTGTGAAGCTTATCTTCCAGGATCAATTAAGATATGGAGCTCTGGTAAAATGCACATGATCAAAAATGAACTCCACAGTGGCCTCCACATAATAAAAAGAAATGAACCCTTCTCACATACTGTGATGACATGTTTCCACAGTTTTTAGTAAATCCAGCAAAGTTTATATATATATTCATTAAAAAATACAATGCACATTTATAACAGTACATGTTGTTATTAACCTGCCATTAAATTACAGAAAACTAGTGAGTGTTTCTAATACAATGACTGTGGGAGTGAAGGCAAATTTGACATCTTTCTCTCTTCCGATCAATGTAGTCTTTCTTTCTTTCTTTCTTTCTTTCTTTCTTTCTTTCCCTCTTTTGTAAGGGCATGTATAGAAGTTTACTCAACTATGACAACTTCGGCTTTTGAGAACCCAGAAATGTGAAAAGTGTCTATAGTTGAATAGAAATAAAACTCTTGTCATTATTTAATCATTTTGGTCCACAAATGAATTTCACTTATCTGTGGAACATAAAAGAAGATCCTTATTAACTTTCATTACATTGAAAAGAGCAGTCAGGATACAAAAGAAAAGGCATACAGGTTTGGAACACCATGAGTAAATGATGACAGAATTTCATATTTGGATAAACTATCCCTTCAATCTATGGACTGGATCATGAGTAAATGGTTCTGTATTTCTGTTTCTATTAAATATATAAATACACAATTAAAAAATAAATCCTTTTATTTTTGTGGCTGCTTTCCCCCCTGCATTTTAGTCTCTCAACATGGTTTTTGTGTATTTATGTGTGTTTATGTGTGCGTGTTGTTCATGGACACTAACAGTACTGTGTGGATCACTTTTCTTTTTCAGAAGATGAACTATGACAGTCATAACCAAATATTACAACAAGAAGCACTATGTGAAAAAGAGAGTGAGTTACTGAAAATGTCCTCAGCCCAGTGAGGTATGAAACACTGTGGTCTAAAAGCTGTCTGTCTCCTTCAGTTACATAACTATGTTGTGCGTTGAAGTGTTAGTGTTTGTGCACTACGTACCTTTAACCTAAACACTTACGAATCTTTCTTGAATCCCCCTGCCCTTGAACCTCACAGCAATGATTTTCATGTAGATTTCCAGCATCTTCATTGCTTATTTTTAGTCTTTCATATTTAATGATTGTAAAACTGTGCTCTATATTGCTCACAAGGGCAAAACTTTGATTGATTCACCGTTTCTGTTAAGGGCAGCCAAAATGTGCTGATGTAAGAGGTCACATGATGTGAAGGTCCAATCATCGGAGAGTTTCAAGGAGCACTTCTACTGCAATATTCAATTAACACAAACCATTAGTTCCATAAATGCTCTCGGTACATTTTAAAAGACTGATCGTGATACAATAAAATGAAGCTTTATAAAAACGTACAATGTAAATATTCATATAGCACAGCCTGATTTTCAATCAATACTGAAGGTCTCATTTATTCATTCAGTAATACCAAACAGACCTTCATACAGAATATCTAAAAATAACCCACAAACTGGAAAACACCAGAACAATGCAAATCAAATAAGACCAGCAACCAGGAAAAAATTCACCACGGTGAGAGAGAAAGCAAGATTACGACAGAAAGAGCCCAGAGGGATTTTTTCTGGACATGGATGGTCATGATTAAAGCACACATTCTCTCCTTTCCCAAGAGAAACATGAAGAAAACAATTACCTACATGTGAATATGAGTGAAACAAGCAAAACGTTATGTCTGTTACTCTCAGTGTAAGATGAGCTCCAAAAGCCTGGGTTATTTCTGAGCTGGGTGGTGGAAAAAGCCTGCACAGTGAATTGTACGTTTCTTAGAATTGTTGATATTGTATAGAGAGAAAATAAAGAGGAGGAGAGAGAGGAAAAGATGGAGCAAGGGGGGAAAGAGAGCAGCATCACATGGTTTCATTCAGGGGTGTTGCGAATCAGCTCATGGGGAAATATGGTGTGAGGCCTTTAAGGTCGGAGAAGATTCACGCCTCTCAAGATTGCTTGTCCAATGAGAAAGGCTGATGTCCCAAGCGGGGGGTTGGAAATACTGGGAATTTTTATGACCCTTTGTGTGAAAGCATGGTAATTTGCATATGGAACTTGAATCGAAATTACTAATGATTCTAAGAACACTAATATATTGCCTATGTACCAACATATAATATACACTCTCGTTTAGATCATCAGAAGGCGAATTCATAGATACTAAACATGGTAGGATTACATATAGGTAAGATGACAGGAATGAGTGTTTCCATCATAAGCCTGCATAAAACAGTATAAAATCTCAAAGACAACATACACAATGACCTGAAGGATATGTGTGTTCATTCAAAGAAAGGTTTTCCTATGGATTAATTAGAAAAGAGTCCATTTCTACTGTGCACTGTGTCTCTTCCTATGGAAAAGGCAGTGATTTTCCCTGCTCACATTCCTCTGGGTCATAAAACCAGTGATATCAGCATTAGTTGCCATGGGGACCAGGGGGGGGGCCTGGTGTCGTTGCAGACATCCTGGGGTGTTACGCATTTCGGGGGAAAGGTCCATAGGTCCTCATATGGCTTGTTAACTGAGGGGTGTTACAGAGTATTTGTTAAATATAGCTAACAAAATATATATTGTGTGTTTGATTGGTCCAGACGCTACAGGGGCATGCATCCGAGTTAGGATCTAGAAGACAAGTGTCTATTTTTACTTCAGGTGACATCAGGTTTAGCACTCTGTTTCGTCCAGCACACAAGGAAAAAACAGATACATGCTATTACCTTCCCCAATCCTAGTATTTTGTGAGCCATGGAGACCATGATATGCTGGAATCTTCTTCAGGTATTGTTGTCCATGCTTCCTGAATCACAATCTCACACTGATTTCGATGGGGTAACCATTGTTCAAGCGAACCGTCACCTAAAGTTGCTTGATCGTAAATAAAATAAAATAGGTTTATGAACATGCCTGGGCCATCATAGACCATGTTGGAACAACTCATGGCTTCAAAGGAATGGTTCACCAAAAATGAAAATGGAAAACAGTCCATCCAAGATGTAGATGAGTTTGTTTCTTCATCAGAACAGATTTGGTGAAATTTAGCATTACATCACTTGCTCACCAATGGATCCTCTGCAGTGAATGGGTGCCGTCAGAATGAGAGTCCAAACAGCTGATAAAAACATCACAATAATCCACAAGATGCGTGTTTGTAATAAACAAATCCATCATTAAGAGGTTTTTAACTTAACAAACCATTGCTTTCGGCTAAAATATGTGTCCTGTCCATAATATTGCTTTCTCCAGTGAATCAGGAGAGAAATATGCACAGATCAAGCACCATTTACAAGTGAGAACTAAATAAATATGTCAGTGGATTTTGATGTGAGAGGACAACAGGGGATTGACTTTTTTTAACTGGAGGAAGCATTATTATGGATTATGAACTCGTATTCTGGCCAGAATCAATGGTTTACAGTTAAAATGCCGTGATGGATTTGTTTTTGTTTTTTTACAAACACACACTTGTGAGGTTTTCACCTCACAAGACATTAATTGATGGTCTGCCGTCGTGTGGATTATTGTGATGTTTTTATCAGCCGTTTGGACTCTCATTCTGATGGCATCCATTCACTGCAGAGCATCCATTGGTGAGCAAGTGATCTAATGTTAAATTTCACCAAATCTGTTCCAAGAAAATTTGCTTCCTTTCTTTTCTGCTCACTTGTAAGCCTATATACTCGTTCATTTAAAAGTGTTCGGGGGTCTCAACAAAATCTGAACTTAAGTGGTCACAGGAGATCATTTGAAACACATGGTAATAGCCTAAACTGGTTGAAAAGATGTAAATCATAGCAATGGTTCTAAAATAAGCAATTTGAACACTTCAGACCTTCACTATAGCATTCTCAGCTGACAGCATATGAATGCATTGCTCTGTTGAGTGTTCGCTTGGTGCGTATCTTCCTGTCAGTTCGAAATCTTCTTCCAGTTCGCTTCTGAGATGTGGTGCCACAACTGTCTGGCACCTGCTATCTGTCACCTATCAAACGCACTTGAATCACACATGCTCTGTCCATTATCGCATATAATGCTGCGTTAAATAGAGGCGGTGGTATCTTACTTTACAGTGAAGCCCAGCAGAGGCTGTATTTCCTTCGCCAGCTGAGGAAGTTCAGCTGCTGAAACAGTTCTACTCGGCTATCATTGAGTCTGTCCTGTGTTCATCTATAACTGTCTGGTTTGGCTCACAAACGGTTGCCTTCTGGTCGGCGCTACAGAGCATCGACCACCAGAACAGCCAGGCATAAGAACAGTTTTTTTCCCGCAGGCCATATTCAGCCTGAACAATTAAAAAGTTCACAACTACACACTGTCCATCATAACTGACATTTTTTATACATAGTATCTGGAAACTGTATATTGTAAACTACATAAATGGTACACTTGTAAATAACATATCTGTACAAACAGTTCTACTCTGCTATCATTGAGTCTGTCCTGTGTTCATCTATAACTGTCTGGTTTGGCTCAGCTACCAAATCAGACATCAAGAGACTACAACGGACAGTTAGGACTGCTGAGAGGATTATTGGTTCCCCCTGGCCAACCTCCAAGATCTTTACACTTCCAGATTGAGGAAAGGGGCTAAGAAAATCACTCTGGACCCCACACACCCAGCCCACTCTCTCTTCGAACTGTTGCCTTCTGGTTGGCGCTAGAGCACCGACCACCAGAACAGCCAGGCATAAGAACAGTTTTTTTTCCGGCAGGCCATATTCAGCCTGAACAATTAAAAAGTTCACAACTACACACTGTCCATCATAACTGACATTTTTTATACATAGTATCTGGAAACTGTATATTGTAAACTACATAAATGGTACACTTGTAAATAACATATCTGTACATTCATTTAAACAATTATATGTTTTTCTTTATATTTATATTTCTATATATAGTGCATTATTTATTTTTCTTTTTTTCTTATATTAGTGTTATTTCATCTTTACTGTGTAATTCTATGTATGTCTGCATTATCATGTATGTTTGATCAAATTCATTGTGTGTAATAAAGCTCCTTCTGATTCTGATTCTGTTTCTGATTCTGATTCTGATTCTGATTCAGTGACTGCATTTTCAGGTGTAGCAGGATAGTGGAGGGGTAATGAACTGTAATCCATTAGGTGTCATAGAGCTTTATCATTTTGGCTTGTGAGTGCAAATTAGTCTTGCTTCATATCATTATATCCCAATGTATTATCTCTCTTCATAAATTGCACTACATTTATGTCATACCACTACCTCATTTTATCATACTAACTCTCTCTAGATCATTAACTTTCTCTCTTTCTCTCCCATAAACTAACTGAAGTAAATTAGAAGCCATTGGTATTCAGAAGATATCAACACTGCAAAAATACTTTTGTAGTCAGATTTTTTCTTCTTCTTTTCCAGTAAAAAATATCTAAAATATTATTTATACAATTTTTAAAACAATATGTATTTACTCAAAAAGTAAAAAAATAAAATAAAAAAAATAAAGTGTATATAAAGACTTTCAGAGAATATATTTGATTAATTAGTTATAATTATATTTGCATATCAGTTTGTTATTTTAAAAATTTTTTCAAACAAACTTTGTCTTGCACAACAGCAGCATTGCTTGAACTAGAATGATGCCTCATTTTTCTGTTTTTGTTTCTGAAAATAAACTTATTAGATGAGTTGACTGATGTATCTGTAATCTCATGGGTTTTGCTGGATCTACTGCTTGTATCTAAATCGGAACACAGCAGTTCTGACTCACTGATGATACTGTACATGTTTGGCAGGTAGCCTGTATCAATGAAAATGATCACTTTTGTAGATTTTTGCATGACCTTGCTAAGTATTTTAAAGAGTTTTATTCAGATAGATTTAGTTTTTTATATATATATAATTTCAAAAAGTAAGCAGTCTAGAAGTCTCGAAGTGTCGTTCAGAGCAGTGGGATTGAACAGGTGCAGGGAAGCTAAAGAGGAGTCTGAAGATTAATTCAACAGTGCCGAGTGCAGTTCGCGTGTGTGCGTGTATCACTGAGTGTTTGTGTGTAAGTGTGAGCCGTGGCAGCTTAATTAAATGGTTAGCAGTAAAAATAGCCTGATATGTGTGCGCTCAGACAGTGTGATGTAATGGCAACTGAGTCTCTGGTGTGAGTCTGTGTGTGGCAAAGAACATTTTTGAGGTGCTCAGGCTTTGTGGGATAGATTGGGATGGGATGGCATTTTTTAATGGGCACACTGGAGGATCGTTAGCTGTATGCAAACCAATAGTCCTTGGAGGAACTCTGTGTTTGGAACGGAGCGTGAATATTGAAGCAGAAGTTTTGCTCCCTTTTTCTG
>NW_015555967.1:844654-846213 GCF_001515605.1 Sinocyclocheilus anshuiensis | reverse complement strand
ATTATTGTAATATACAATTTTATTAAAATTATGATTCATTTTCCTGGTTGAAATATCAGCCGCACTTTTCATTATGTATTCAAATAAAGAGGAACGAGCACAATATACATAAAATAAGCATGCATTAAGCACTTATCCAAAAACACATACTCATACATTTACATATATGCATCATATACATATACATATCATTTATGACTCTTCAAATGCAGTTCGACTAAATGCATCCCAAACAAATGCATCCAGCAGCTTGCAAAGTGAACGACATACAGAATTGGAGATGTCAGACATCTGCTCCATCTGAACCTCACTGCAGCTGTCGTGAGCTGATTCTCCTGCTTTGAGTGAATCCTCCTGCTCTATTACAACATAAACTGCGCAAACACAAGCAACCTGAAGTGCTTTACAGATGTTTGTCACATAATGTGAGCGGTGAATTTTACTGCACAGCATGTGCATGTTTCTGCGTAATTATGTGAGAAACCATTTTTATTGTTTTAGGCACAAGTGTAAATCATTTTATCTTCATCTAGGCTTATAAAAGATTAACTATCTTGCAGAAGCAGAACTGAAATATAAAAGGAAATCTAGACGCTGAAGTCTATCTCTATTCTATTACTTCGGTTATGTAAATCTTCTAATCAATAAAAACAAAACTCTCACTCTGTCTTGCTTGCTCTCTATCCACTTTGCACTTCCACCCACACAGTCCAAAAATATTTCAATATGCAACGCAGGACATAAAAGGGCTTTTCTGAGCATGTCTAATAGAATAAGAAGCATCTGCTCTGGGGACATGCTAAACCTAACCTTTACAAACCTCCCACTGGCAGAAATAATTCAAACAAAGAAACAAACATTCAATTATCACGTTATACTGATATATTTAAAGTGATATTAAAAAAAAAAGTTGCTTTATGCCTAAAGGTAAATTCTATCTACAGAGATTGTTGTTTCCAAGAAGCTCTCAGCTATTTTATTGCAGTATAAACAGATGTGCCTTTAAAAATTCCTTAGGAGAAAATTTAAATAGTTGTTGACAAAGTATAAAGATATAAATAATGTGGATGTCATTGCACAGTTTGTTTGGACTCATATTGAGATCTCTTACTTTGACTGCAGACTTTGATATCTTGGCACATCTGAGCACAGTTTGAGACATTGTTGAATTCTCTTCTGGTATACCAGAGACACATAGAGATTATGGGTGTATTTTTCTCAGGAGAAGAGAGAAACAGTGGATCATCCAAATCTTCACATATGTCTTTGCATTGCATCTTTCCTTCATATTTCCATTTAACTTTATCTGTCTCATTCCTCCGGCATCATCCTACCATCTATCACAGCTGTCACTTCTCATTACCTCTTCCCTCTTTCTCTCTCACTTTCCTCTTCTTCTGTCTGACTATTTTGGGTTCCCCTCAGCCAGGGCAAGAATGAAAAATGAGGGTGAGAAATTGGAGTGGGCTGTGTGAGGGAATTTAGGGGTGGAAACAATGATATTTCAAAGAAGCAATATTATACCTAACAACACAAGAACCTATATGTTTATATGTTTA
>NW_015555967.1:841179-841517 GCF_001515605.1 Sinocyclocheilus anshuiensis | reverse complement strand
AGGAGCAGAATAATAGAGTTTAAATATAATATAATCTTTAACAGAATAGAGTATAATACAATGGAGTAGAATAGAATAGAATCTTTAATAGAATAGAATATATCAGAATAGAGCAGAAGAATGGAGATTCAATAGAATAGAATAGAATAGAATAGAAACTTTAATATAATATGGTATGGTAGAATGCAGCAGATGAAGAGTTTTTAATAGAATATATTCTTTCACAGAATAGAGATTACAATACAAGGTTATACAACAAAAACTTTTATTGAGTAGAATATAGTCGAATAGAGCAGAACAGAATAGAGTACAATGGAATAGATTATGATGTACTTTAG
>NW_015555967.1:830698-841139 GCF_001515605.1 Sinocyclocheilus anshuiensis | reverse complement strand
AGAGAGAGAGAGAGAGAGAGAGAGAGAGAGAGAGAGAGCAGTAGTCCTCTGTTTTATGCTGCAGGGATCTGTCCAGCAGCACAGAGCAGTCGGAAACGCTGCAGCGGACCACAGACTTCTCGCCACAACACCACCCAACACACGCCACACACTCACACACGCACACACACACACACACACATACAACTAGAGGATGAGAGAGGCAGAGGCGTAACCAAGAGAAGCACCGTCAAGAAAAAGGAAAGCCACTCTTTTGTCTCCATGGACACTCAACTTCTTCCGAGCAGTTCTTAGTCTGTGTAGCGCAGTAGCGGACTCTTGCCATCCGCTTAATAATTCATCAGGTCGGTCTCTGAGCTTTGAGCCTCCAGCGCTCACCAACTTTCCTAACTTTTGCACAGCAGCAGTCAGCTGTTTCAGCAACTCTCCTTTTATACTTCAAATGGTTGGCACAGAGGCAGAGGAAAACAGGTTCATGCACTTTGTGAGCATCTTATGTGTGTGTGTGTGTGAGTGAGTGAGTGTGTGTATGAGGAGAGTGGGCGAAAGGTGTGTGTGTGTTGTCTGGACAGAGGGCATCCTGCTCATCTCATTCTTGGACTTGGGACCCATTGTTAAAACCGCAGCTCTTGTGGGACTGAACGAGCAAGAGGCTGTGTGAGAAGCACTCTGGAGGCCACGGAGAGGCTCGTATGGGACGTACATATCATCTGTGAGCACCGCTGGTGAAAGCAGTGTTTAGGCTGTTTTAGGGGCTGTCTGTGCACCCTTGGATTCTCTGTCATCATGGCTGGCTGTACCTGCCGCTGCAGACAGGGGGTGCTAAAGCTCATTCAGTCCCTTCAGAGGCTTGTCTCAGGAACCCTCAACAAAGGTAAGACACCTGCATTAACATCAAATTCAAAGCAAAAAAGGAAACAAGCTGGTTTAAAATGGTAAAGTACAGTTAAAGTGGGACAAATTATGACGTTTTTTTTCAATGATTGAAAATTATGTTTTTTAATATTATATTGATTACACATTTTTAAATATTACATTTATCATAAAATATTAGTTTTTTCCCCATTGTATTTAATAAAATGTTTGTTTTAAATGACAGATTTAATATATTTTACTGTAATGTTATGTTCAATATCAAGTTTTTTTTTAATATTATATTTTTTTCACAAAGTATTTGTTATTAATATTACATTTAATAACATTTTAGCTTTTAATATTTACTATAAAAAATTTTATGTTATATTTAATATAAAGTTTTTTATATTCTATTTATTATAAAGTACTTGTTTTTAATATTGCTTTAAATAATGTTTTTGTTTTTTTTTTGCATGATATTTAATATAAAGATTGTATTTTATAATTTTTAATATATTTTTTTATATTATATTTATTGTAAAGTATATGGTATTAATGGCAATAGGTTTTTATTTTTAATATTATATTTACAATAAAAATACTGTAAAATTATATTCTGTACAATGATATTATATTTATTATAAATTATTTGTATTTAATATTTAAGGGTTAGTTCACCCAAAAATGAAAATTCTGTCATTACTCCCCCTCCTGTTGTTCCAAACCTGTAAGACCTTTGTTCATCTTCAGAACACATATTAAGAAATTTTTCTACGAGAATACTTTTTGTGCGCAAAGAAAACAAAAATAATGACATTATTCAACAATTTCTTCTCTTCCGTGTCAGACTTCATGACAGTCCAGGGTCAGTGTGTGTCAGTACAGTCACAGACATGTTGAGGGGCAGGGGCTCAAGTGGAAAAAAGGGCACTTCTCATATTTATTTTTATTTTGTTTCTAATCAAAACGTTAAATATATTAGGGGTCTGTGATATTGACAAAAAAATATATCTCAATATTTTCTGGGATTTTATTGATAATGATAATTAGATGATATTTTGCTGAGTGTGTTATTGTGCTGATATCTTAAGGACTGCCATGGACAGCTGACTCCTAAAATTTTTGATATTCTTCATAATCTGTGTGGTGATCAGTTCACAGCATTGATAGAAATTAATCTTTTCCAATAAGTTTAAATAGATTTTTACCTTTTACATGAAATCAGTATTGACAAAATCCATCTTTGCAATGCATAGAAAACACAGAAGCTGCATTAGAAGGGGCATTTAGATGCATTTACACACTGTTTAATGCAGGACATGAATGTATTTAACCTGCAGTTACAAATGCATTCATACTGTTTTGATATTTTAAACATAAAACGTTGAATACTGATATTTGAAATTATAAAAAAAAATTTTGAAAGATACTTTGAATGTGAAATTAAAACTGCCAGTAGGTGACAGCAAGTCACTGTTAATAAGTGAGTCATTGCGACTGAACCAAATCATTTAAACGGTTGATTCATTCAGGAACGAAACACCGTCATGTTGCTCAGAGATGCAATTTCTGCCCCCATATCTTGAATTTTGTGATCATTCTAAATGCATTTTAATAAACTGAATCATGCAGTGAACTGAATCATGTAGCTCTCATAAGTCATGGATGTTAGCAAGACAAATTAACTATAATTGCCTTTTGTCTTTTGGGTAATTAGCTGTAAATTCGAGGCACAGGTAGCTTTTAGTCTTTTGTTCATCACCACTCACCTCCACACCAAGACAAACACAACTGGAAAGGGAGGGAGGGCTTCACTGCTGCTGCGGCTCTCTGCCTGATGTGCATGTGCCGATCAATGTGTGCTACACTGCTGTGCTGCGCCTGCGCGGAGGGGCGTCGGAACTCGACAGTCTCAACATTTCCCGACCCGACCTGATATTTAGATTTTTTATTAGTTTGACAGGGAAAGCTGTGCGCAAACAGAAACACGCACACACACGCACATATAGCTATACATATATTAATTTATCAAAAAAAAAAAAAAAACACCCCCCAGAAAAAAGGGCACTTTCTCTCGAGGAAGAAAAAGGGCAGGTGCTCAAGCCCCCTTTTATGTCTATGTCTGCACGTGCCTGCGACAGTCCCAAGACACATGCGTGCGCATTCCTCTGCTTGCAAACAAGCCGCAGAGCATCCGGGTTCTTCGTCAGAACGCCGGCTCCTGTGTCAGCAGCATTACACACATGTGTCTTGGTTCTCTCCTTAACGCGCGGCAAAGACTGGCAAGGATGAGAAGAATTGTTGAATAAAGTCATTATTTTTGTTTTCTTTGCGCACAAAAAGTATTCTCGTAGCTTCATAAAATTACGGTTGAACCACTGATGTCACATGGACTATTTTAATGATGTCCTTACTATCTTTCTGGGCCTTGAACTTGGTAGTTGTTTTGCCGTCTATGCAGGGTCAGAAAGCTCTCGGATTTCATCAAAAATATCTTTTGATATTTTTGTTTCGAAAATGAAAGAAGGTCTTACGGGTTTGGATTGACAAGACGGTGAGTAATTAATGACAGAATTTTCATTTTTGTTATAGTATGTATTTAATATAAAGATTTCATGTTAATTAATGTTATGTTAATAAGTCTGGTCCGTCTCTTGTCCATGTAATAATGTTTTGTAATTGTGAGGGGGAACCTGCTGTAACGCAAGACAAATTTCAGACTTTTTCTGACAATAAAGTTGAATATTGTATCATTTATTATTTTATTCTATTTTATTTTATCCATATAAAGTTATCCATATAAAGTTTTTAATATATTTAATATAAGCCATTTTATATCAATATTATATTCATAAGTGTTTTTACATTCTATTAACTATAAACACATTTTTATATCCTTATGTTTAATACATGTTGTTTTTCTATTCTATTCTATTCTATATTATATTTAATATAAAGTGTGTTTTTAATAATATTTTTAAATAATGTTTTTTGTTGTTTTTATACGACATCTCATTAAAATATTTTATTTTAAGATTGTATTTAATGCAGAGTATTTGTTTTAAATTTTTCTTAATTTTTCCTCTGTATAGTGTAGAGGAGAAATGTAGCTATTTAAAATGGTATTATTTCTGGGGACATGGGCCATTTGGCATTATATTTTAAAACAACGCCAATCACAAAATTGTGTCCCAATTTACCTGTATTCACATTGATTGTATTTGCTTATTTGTCTGTTGTTTCTCTTTTGGTATTTCAACCTTTGTATCATAGTGCCAAATAGTAAGATATACGCCAATATTAGGATGGCGTTCCAATGGCTCACTCTTTCACGCTTCACCTGGAATCAGCACACATTTATACTTCCATGCAACTCCTACAGAAAATCCTTTTCCTTTGTTTTTCTTTGAAGAGCAGTCTGGGTTCTTTGTTTGGCAATGATCTTCGGTTCTCTCTTTCATCCCTCTTATCTCCTCTGTTTTTCGAGTACCATAGCACTGTGTCAGCAGAAAAATCACTGCATGGTTCATTTCAATGCCGACGGGGCCCGTGGAGATGCTGGTACCAAGCAGTGGCTGTTTATCTGCTGTCATTGAGTGCAGAGAGCCGGAATCTCACCGCGCACTGCATGAAGAACCCCCATTATCTCTCCACTCCTTCATTATATCTTCCTCACAGATAGATACTCTTCCTATACACAGGGGAGTAGGAAGTTAATTTAAAGAGGATATTGAGGATTTGAAGCCACAGTATAGAATCTAAACCAGTCTCTCTAGACCACTATAGCAGCACAGTAAGAAAATCAGACCAGAGAGCACTAAAGCTGTGAAAGGAAGCTGTGACTCAAATATTTTGTATTTGTGTGCTCGGAGCTTATCTTAGTGTTATCTTATGCTGTGTTAATAAAAATACATTTAAAAAATCAGATAAATACTATTCTTCATTGATTCTATACATTAGAATAGTTTGGAAACTTAAACAGTAAAATAATTTTTAATGGATTAAAATAGAATACTTAGCAGGATACAGCAAAGTAAAATTGAATTTTAATATAATATAGACATTTTATAGCAGAACTGAATAAAATCATTAGCAGAATATAATACAATAGAGCAGACACTTCGACGGAACAATGTAATTAAATTTTAGCACAACAGAATAACTTTTCTATAGAACAGAACAGAATCAGTATAGCGTGCTATTCAAATAGAACAGAATCTTGAACAGAATAAAATATTTAGCAGAACTGAGTAAAAAAAGAATGGAAACAAAATATTTATAGGATTTTAAATAGAACAGTACAAAATTATCGGATCCCATTCCACAGAATAAAAAAAGTAAAAATGGTAACTCTTTTTTTCATAATTGTGAAATATAAACGTACATTTCTAAGAAAAAAAGTCAGAATTGTGCAATAAAAAATCTAAATATCTTCTTTCTTTTTTTTCTGAAAAACGATGAGAACCGGTGAAATGTCAAATCAGAATTCTGAGGGGAAAAAAATATTTTTTAAAGACTTTTTTCTCATAATTCTGAGTTTGTATCTCGCAATTCTGTGTTTATATCTCTCAATTCTGACTTTTGTGAGCGAGAGATGTGAGGTAAAAAGGTCGCAATTACCATTTTGTTTTGTTTTTTATTCCATGACGGAAACAGGCTTCCATACAAAACAGAACCAAATTAGTAAAGGACTTGTTTTTTCCTCCCCTAATAACCGCATAATTTAAGGTCAGGTTCTGTAATTTTAGAAGGCTGATGCTCAAAGCCCTCTGGCTAAACAGCCTTGTTTTAGAATTAATTAGTGCCAATATGTAATGAAAGCTCAATGAATAGAGTGTGAGAGAGAGTGTCTGTATGCATCCATCATGGTTATTCTAGCTGACCGCACTTTACCTCAGTCAACCCATTAGTGGGTTAATGATGACCCTTCACCCCTGCAGGAGCAGATAATATGATGTTGAATTTCATGAATTTCTGAACCTTCCCTACTGCTCTGCACTAAAAATGCACACACATTTTTACACACTTATATTTTACACATTCATCAATTCATGCTGCATATTGTCTGTGAAGCTGTATGGCATATTCTGCATCCAGATCTTCCAGCACAACCTTCTTTCTAACCTATGACTGGGGGGGAGGCAATCAAGAACATTGCAGGAAAAAATACTGTTGCCCATGAACACCCAATCAGAAGCTGTTTTGTTGTTACCAATATCAACCTTGAGTGCAAGTGACAAGGCCAATCACGCACAAGGCAGGGTGTAAGTGTTTTGTTTAAGTGCCGTGTGTGTGTGTGTGTGTGTGTGTGTGTGTGTGTGTGTGTGTGTGTGTGTGTGTGTGTGTGTGTGTGTGACTACGAGTGACAGCATGCCTATGCTGGTGTTACTGCAGTTTTACAGCTCCAGTAGAATGAGCATCTGGGGGAAAGAGGAAGAGCATTTGACATTTTAAAAGAGTACAAGGTCAATCAATCCTGCCAACTTCCCTTGACAAGCTGCACATTTTCCCTGTTCTCTGTAGAAGAACTGTTGCACACATGAGAGTGTACAGTACATCCATACAACAGCTGATGTGAACCCTTGTGATTGGAGGAATCAATACTAATGCAGACGCACTTGGAGTTTTGTATTAGGTTGAGTGTTTATATGCCAAAGAGCATTAGAAAAAGAGGGATGACATACCTATACATACAATATACCAATATACCATACAATCTACTGTATGTTTTAATTCCAAAAAATTGAAAATGGAAAATTCTGTCAACATTTACTCACCTGCATGTTCCAAACTTGTCTTCTGTGGTGAAAAATCTATACAATATCTCTCTCTTTTTTTTCACATAAAAGGCCATGGAAACTTTAAGGTGCAAGAAATCACAGGGTGTGTTTTGATTCATTAGTGTTGCCAGATCTTACTAGAAATAAATTAATAAATAAAAGCCCATAATAAAGTCAAATCCAAACATGTTATCTTGGAAATAATCCCCATGTGAAAATATAGCAACCTGCATCTGCCTACTTTATTAACTCCATAAATTGGATCACTTTATAAGCCGAGCCCAAACACCAAGCCCAGAGACCCTTAATAAGCATCACTTATAATAAGTGGACATGGCAACCCTTCAAGAATGCTCTCTGTGAAGTAGTCTTCCAAACAAAAACAAAAGCAAAGTTAAAGCTTAGTAAAAAAAAAAAAAAAAAGAAAGAAAAAAAAAAATCACTGAACATAACGAGTCTTCGGTCGCTGCAATATTACTTTGGTTAAAAATAGTGTATACCAAACACACTAGATACCAGAACGTTACTATGGTTACCGTTGTGTCAATCATCACAATTTTGAGAGTGAGTTCTGTTCCATACACACACAAAACTATAATTTAGGTGATTTATTACCATATTTAAATGCAGTTGTCACTCATTGAACTTTAGAGTGTGTACATGGCCGAAAAGTCATACAGGTTTGGAACAACATAAGAGGGAATAAATAATGACACAATTTTTGGGTGAACTATTTCTTTGAGCCTCTGATTACAGGGTATGTTATATGTCTCTTATAGATCTCCAAATGTCTTGTTCACACAGCGGCTTACGATAGAGGCTTGAATACTGTCTGTATGAATATGCAACTGTCAAAAAGTCAAGCCCGGATCACCTGTAACCAACAGTAACTTAAGTACATTTAAAAAATGGCAACTTCCAAAAGGCAGTCTTATCACATCTGACACAACAAAAGTTAAATTGAGGCGAGATTTCATCTGTCAAATTTTAATTAACAGACAGCAACATGGACAATGACTGAATCTGAACCTTCAGATGACACACAGCTCATATATGTGTCTCTGTAAGTTATTGAAAGCACACATAAAAACCTGGAACACGCTAGTCATGTATGTGCAGCACACTGTATAATGTGACAGACAGTTGTTCAGTATGGTTTAGTTCACACATTACGAGCTTGAGTTCAGTTATAGAATGTGGTTGTACTGTGTACTGTATTGTGCTGCTGTGTGAATATGGCCAGAGACAAAATTCCACTGCGTCTTCAGCTTGACCTCTCCCATTTCATGTGCCTTTAATAGATTTTTATTAATTATATCACATCTGAAGGCTGATGCAATGTTCACAGTTCAATTGCCTGAGGACTCTAAACAGAACATTTCAGAACAGTGCAGACCAAGATGTACACACACACACACACACACACACACACTCACACACACTCTCAGTAAAAAAGAAAGAGATTTGGGAGAGTGACTCAGTTATTCAGTGTCTCATTACAGTAACGGGATAGTTCACCCAAAAAAGAACATTCTGGCATTATTGACTCCCTCTTGTTGTTTCTAAACCTGTATGGCTTTCATTCTTCTGTGAAACACAAAAAGGTGAATTTTTGATGGATATCCTGCAATGCTCTTTTCATTATAATGAAAATGAAAGGGACTGGATTTGTCATGCTCCAGAATAAAAACAAAGCACCATAATTGTATCATAATAGGATATCTCAAGTCAAAAGATACAATAGTTTTGCATGAGAAACTGAGCAAAATATGTGTTATTGAATGATAATTGTCCTATCTGTTATGCAAAGTTGAAGGTGCTACACACATCTAGAAATATACAAAATTACACTTCAGAATTAATCATTTTTGCAGCTTAGATTCAATTAAAAAAAGATGGTCGAAATGGCAGAGATCATGTTTATAATTTGTAGCAGTAAAACTAAACATGTTTGAGAGGTTTAGACATTTAATTAATAGCTTTTCGACAAATTTGACAAATAAATTGTAATGATGACTAATATTAGTCAGGGTACTTTATTATGCAGTGATCTAATATGATATATTTTTATTTACTTATTTCCAGAAAAGTTTTTCCTCCTCCAGAAACCAAACATTAAAACCTGGAACACATTAGACATGTATGTGCAGCACAGAGCGTCTCTTACACTAAAACGTGACAGACAGTTGTTCAGAATGATTCTGTTCACACATTAGGCCACAGGTTTGAGTTCAGTTATGCGATGTGGTTATTGTGCTGCCGTGTGAATGTAGCCAGAGACAAAATTCACTGCATCTACAGCTCAACCTCTCCTATTTCTTGCTCGTTTAATAGATTTTTATGAATTATATCACGTCTGAGGGCTGATGCAATCTTCACAGTCCAATTGCCTTAGGACTCTAAACAGAACACTTCAGAACAGTGCAGACCGAGATGTACACACACACACACACTCACAAAAAGAGAAAGAGATTTCAGAGAGTGACTCAGTTATTCAGTGTCTCATTACAGTAAAGGGATAGTTCACCCAAAATAAGAACATTCTGGCATTATTGACTCCCTCGTGTTGTTTCTAAACCTGTATGACATTCATTCTTCTGTGAAATTTGAAGAAGCACAGCTCTTTTCATTATAATGAAAATGAAAGGGACTGGATTTGTCAAGCTCCAAAATGAAAACAAAACACCATAAATGTATCATAATAGAATTCACATGCTATATCTAAAGTCTTCTGAAAAGATACAATAATTTTGTGTGAGAAACCAAGCAAAATACATGTTACTGAATGATAATCATCTCTTATATGCAGAGTTGAAGGTGCTACACACATCTAGAAATATACAAACTTACACTTCAGAATGAATAATTTTTCATTTGTAGTAGTGAAACTAAAAATGTTAGAGAGGTTTAGACATTTAATTGACAGTTTTTTTCACAAATTGGACAAATAAATTGTAATGGGAACTAATATTAGTAAGGGTGCTTTATTATGCAGTGATCTAATGTGATACATTTTTTATTTACTTGTTTCCAGAAAAGTTTTTCTTTCTCCATCTGGTTTCAGTCAAACACTTTAGTTGACACTAGTTTGCTACCATCTCACTGACAGCTACAATGCCAATGCAATTTAACTCTCCTACACACTTTCCCTCCTTCGCACATTTTCTCCTTCTATTTTACCTCCTTCTCTGTCATTCGCTGAATTTCAATCTCTTTTCAGACCCCTGCGTTTTCTCAGCGATTCTGTTTCGGTTTAGCTTCAGCAGCTGTGGAGGTGCCAAATGTTTCTCAGCATCATCTTATGTAAATGTAACATTAGATGTAAAACATTCACAACATCCCGAATACATTCAGGCCTGTTCACATCATCCTCCTACACCTCGGCCTCCTGTTCCTGCTGAACTGTTGATAATATATATGTATGTGTGTGTGTGTGTGTGTGTGTGTGTTCATAATAACTTGCGGCAATAACACAGGCAATACCAGCAGGACCCAACCTCTAACATATTACCTTTTATCTAAAGAAGGCAACAGTAATTGAACATTTATTAAACATATTAAACAGAATGTTAAACATTCTGACATCTCAATGACCTTTAAAAGATATGCCTGAATTAGCATGTGTTTGTACAGCCTGGTCTCATGTTTATACATAGGTATTAATACGTAACATTTACAAGCACAAAACGTACACTTTTGTACGTTTTTATTAATGCTAAAACGTACAATTTAGACGTATTTCAACGTTTAAAACGTACAAATCACTACGTATTTTTAGCTAAAAAACCTAAAAGCATTTATGTATC
>NW_015555967.1:824283-825210 GCF_001515605.1 Sinocyclocheilus anshuiensis | reverse complement strand
GTCCTCTTTTGGAAGGCCAAACAAAGTAGTTTCGCTTTCACACCGAATCACACAGTGCCTTCACGACATGGCGGCGGCGGCAACAATACTACAGCGAGAATAAAAGTTACGCCTTCTTTCTTTGCGTGAACATTTGGGCGGCGTTATGCAAATCTTCCCACATAGTGACGTAGATATGTGGGGGCGTGTTAGAACGAGCCGTTTTAGGTAGGTGTGGCTGACTCTTAACCTTTATAAAGAATATCTCTTTGGATTTGAGACTTCAGTCTTTGCAACTTTACAGATCTTCTTTATGCACCAAGAGCTTGTAACAATCCAAAGAGAAAGGAAAAATTGAAATTGCATCATATGACCTCTTTAATATTATTATATATGCATATTGGCTACACCCCCTATATTCCAACCCAGAATGAAAATAATCATGTCATAATTTACTCTATTTGCAGTTCTTACTTGTAAAAAAAACATAATTATTTGTTTTTTGTTTGTCCTCAGGAGGGTATTTATAATTTATAAAAAAAAAACAAATTATGCAAATTCTCTCACAATAAAGAACTGCATTAAGTCAGAGAGTTTATGTAGCTGATGTCTTTCTGTAATGTAGTTTGCTCAAACAATGTTCATTTAATGTTCAATGCACCATGTTTCATCTTAACTGACTAAAACCTGGTTTCTGACCATCTTTCTGACTACAGGCTTTGCACAAGCAAACTGAGGTTTGCATGCATGTGCAACCATGGTTACCTTGGCTGATTTTAACAGAGGCCCTTTATTTGACTTTTAATGGAAAGATAAGCTGGAACCAGGAGAGATGAGAGTGGAACAGCACTGCATGTGTATGAGAGCAGAGTCCACCTGACTGCTGTGTCCTGGAGGTATGTTTGAGTCTGTGTGAGTTTGAGGAGGGAGAGGCAGCCGCGCTAGGAG
>NW_015555967.1:818105-824020 GCF_001515605.1 Sinocyclocheilus anshuiensis | reverse complement strand
GAAAATGTGCGAAGGAGGGAAAGAGTGTGGGAGAGTTAAATTGCATTGGCATTGTAGCTATTAGACAGATGGTAACAAACTAGTGTCAACTAAAGAGTTTGACTGAAACCAGATGGAGGAGGAAAAACTTTTCTGGAAATAAGTAAATAATATATATACTGTATATATAATTGACTTAGTCTTCTGATGCATCTTACAAATTCAGCAAAAATATGTTCACCAGCTGGATACCTTTATCATGGTGAGCAGAATTCACAACTGCAATGTTTAAAAGAGTACGGTAAACCAATATGCGTTTGCAAGACATGAAAATGTTTGGACTCAGTAATTATTAGATAATTCAGCAAGGATGCATTAAATTGATGAAAATTGACAATAATGCAAAATTATTATTTCAAAAAAATGTTGTTCTTTTAAAATTTCTATTCATCAAGGAATCATGGTTTCAACAAAATATTAAGCAGCACAACTATTTTCCACATTGATAATAATAAGAAATGTTTCTTGAGCATGATTCTGAAGGATCATGTGACACTGAAAATTCAGCTTTGCCATCACATGAATTAATTACATTTTAAAATATACTAAAATAGAAAGCAGCCATTTAAATGCATAATGTTTCACAATATTACTGTATTCCTGATTAAATAAATGCAGACTTCTTTCAAAAACATTTTTAAAAAATTACTATATAATTTGCAATTGTCTATTATTTCCATGAGAACATCCTCAAAAGTACAATTTAGGTTTCAGGTACATTTTTCACCAAATTTGTTAAAAATTACAAACAAACATACACCCATTATTTTAAAGTAAAACTAAGTTCATATGAGACTCTCAAGAGTATCCACTTAGACTAAAGATTAAGAAACAGCTGTTAAAATGCTGCCTGTCCAGATGTACTGCTGCAGAGGCCAGATGTTAAACTCACTGGAGTGAAGACAGAGACTCTGTCTGGTTGGCGGCAGTTCTTTCTCTTCCCTGCAGAGTGAACATAAACATCTACTACGATACTCTAACTTAGGGTATATTACGTTATCTCTTTCCTTCTGCCGTTCTGCCTTTCCCTTGCTCTCTCTCTCTCCTTTTAACAGCAGATCGAAGCTGACAGTGCACGTCTCCACCTTTAATTTTTAAATGACTCGTCCTGTTTTACGTAATCTACTTCCTCCTGCAGTTTATTTTTATCCCCAGCGTCCCTATCCATCTCTTGCACTCTTCCCCTCCATCTCTCTCCTCCTTTACCCATCTTTCCTCCATTTTCATGACACTTCCCCCATTCACTTTCTTTCTCCCCCTTTCTCTGCTCTTTGTTTCTCCATCCATCTATCATTTCCTTCTCTCTTGTCATATGCGTGCTGACCCACAGCATGGGGCCGTGCATCGGGTCGATGTTGCACAGCTCTTACTGAGGCGATCGTTGTCGGCTCAGATTTGCTCGCTGAGGAGTTTACGAGCCCCTGAAACAAACATTACGAATCATTTAGTTATGAGACCAATGCATTATATCAGAATAGCAGAATAAGCGCTGTTCACGCTGACAGCGATTATGTCTCTGCTAGTCACTGTACTGTCACAGTGGGCTTTCTAGCAATATTTCAGGCGGGACAGGGCCTGTTTAAAGTGGCTCCCCAACTTGCATTTTGTTTGCAATGAGTAGCTTACAATTGATGTTAGTAACTTTAAACTAATAGATTATTGTAATCATTATTGCCAAGTTTCACTGAAAATGAATTACTTCTCTGGTAGCTTTGTTGCCTCAAATCATTGCCAATGTAAATGCCCTTTACTTGGGACTTTGGACGTGGCATTTTATATGATTTCACTGAAACCGAGTTGAAGCACACATGAGAGAAGATCAGGCGATTCTTTACCACTCTAGATGGATATGTGACCTCTAACTGGGTCTGCCACTGGCTGGAGGGACAAATAATGCTTAGTCTGATGAATTTTAAAAGTTTTTTAAAGGAAGTACAATCACTAAATCGAAACAGAACATGCTGGACCAAACAAAACTGGCGTGCACAGGAAGTAAAATTAATTTGGCATCTGTGATACTGCATCAAAACAATTCTGTGCATCAGCTTGATTATAGGCACATATTTATTTCCAGCAAAGGTTATTTAGGAGTTATAAATATATAAATCATCTTCAGGTTGTGCAGATGGTTTCCATGGTGATAAATGTAGCATGTGGTATTTTTAGGCAGGCACTTGATGTTCTTCCTACATATGAATGTGATTTAATCATTTTTTAAATAATTTTATAAGTATATTTTATGAACACATCTGCTGAAACACTAACATCATGGGTAAAATAATTAAAAGAAATAAAAAAATTACAATAAAAAACTTTTTATAGAGCAAAACTGTAGACCATAGAGATCTCTGACACTAAGTCAGGTCTATAATCATGCAGTGAATGTAAAGAAGCTCTTGGATTACATTGGAAAAGCATGACAGCTCATTGGCAGTATTTACTGGACAGATGCATTTATAGTTTAATTCAATATGTAGCCTACACTTACAGCTGCACAGCATGAGTGTCTGACAACACAGAGACTCTGAAGTAGATTATGTGTAAAATGATGCCCCCTTCTGGTTAATAAATGAACTGTACACCTGTTAAAATACTACTCACTTTATGTTATGAGAGCATCTTATCATATTACTTATTGAAGCATTTCTAAAATGGTAACTTTTGCTTTTGTATAATGCTGCATCCAAACTGCTAGTTTAAAGTATACGTTCAAGATGAAGTCATTATTAGCCTGCCCAACATTACTTAATGTACATTTAAATTAGATTAATTTGTCATCTATTAGCATCCCCATTTATCACCCTTCTCCAAAACCTCACCCTCTAAATACCACATCAAATGACTGACAAGCAAAGAGACATCTTCAAGACATCTTCAAGAAATATTGAATAAATGACTGAGTACATTTTAACGTGGATTTGTTATACGTGGCAGCATTAATCAAAGTTTCTAAATCTATAAGATCCACCTTAAAACATAACTGACTGTGTTTAAATGAACTGTGCATCATAAAAGCATTTTGAGATTTGAGAAGTGGCTGCATCTCCTGCTATGTCTCAAAGCCATCCACATAAAATCTCACCGCTGAAAGGAGGTTGGGGTTGGGGGGTTTTGGGTGATATATGACCACGATATGAGACATTTTATTTCATGATATATATATACAATAATACAACTCGTTTTTCTAATAGAGTAGGTTTAACATGTATACATTTATTTAACATCTTTTGTTGTTTGATTAACATTAATGAGACAGACAGGTATTTAATTAGGCTGCTGTCCCTTTGAGACCGAATGAATGTAATACTGACCAGGGCCGTGCAGAGACCTTTGGAGGGGCAGGTGCTGAAAGTATAAAAGGGGCACATGGTGGAGCATGGCTTTTAATAGGGCTGTGCTCCTTGCTGAGACATGTAAACAGGATGGATAAGTAGCCTATAAATCGGAGGATGAGAAAATCAGTATAAGCCTGTTTTATCAGGGTTGTGATAATTATTTCTAAGGCACTCTACATTTTTAAAATAAATACTGTAATAAAAAAAGTTCAAAGTAATAGTTTTTTAGTCAGATAACATAAAGACAAGACCCCTGGACTGTCCCGGGAAAAACGAGACGTCTGGTCACCCTATTATTACTCCTCCTGCCGGCATATTTTCTAATGTTTTTTTTTACTTTTTTAATAACCTTTATTCCACCCTCACATTGGGCGCAGGTGTCCTCATGGGACATACATCAAACTTGTTTATGCTATACCTATCATATTCATGGAAGCTACCCAAAGTTCTCTGGTTCACCCAAATTCACTGGTACTGTCCAGTGGAAAGCACCTGAGACTCATTTCTGTATTGAGACATCCAATATTGAAACAATCATCATATTTATCAGTCTATTGTTTATTGCTATAGTCATACATCATACTTTTGAGTAAAATAATACATCATATGAGAGTAGCAGTGGCTGGGACAGACGTTCAGTATCATCATCACTTAAAATGACACAATCTACAGTAATCCTGTTTACCTGAACTAAGCCTGCTCCCAAGCAGGTAACCACCAGGCATGAGTAACCACAAGATGGCAGTATATCCAAAATAAATGCACTTGTACAAAATCTCACGCGCTGTATTACAGATTTTCTGAATTGTTAAAACACAATTCTTGAAACCATCACTCATTTTCTCAAAACTTTAAACACAAATCCAAACCTTCAAACTAAATTCACAGAACCCGACTTCTGGCAAAATCAAACAATCGCTTCAAAACTATTTCAACTGTAGCCTACTCAAAATCAAACAAAGCTTTCAAATCATACACACATTATTCAGTAATATACACACTACAGATCATTCATTAGACACTACATCAAAAAATGGAGAACACAGTGTCCACTGCATGTAGTTACAAAAAAAAATCTGTTTATTGTATTTAGTAAATATTTTGCAATAAAACACAAACACACACACACACACAAAATGCATGCATACATACATACATACACACACACACACACACACGTGTGTGTGTGTGTGTGTGTGTGTGTGTGTGTGTGTGTGTGTGTGTAAAAAAGACAAGACAGCCTTGACAAGACAGCACGTTTATGTCACCACAGGCCAGTTCTTCCACCCTAATGTGGTAGTCTTGCAATTCTACACAAGATTCTCTTCCACTCTTCTTTTGCTGTTCTTTTGAACTTTCCAACTGATTATGGTGGCCACAGAGAATCTCAAATTACTGTAGGTTGAACTCTTTGTCCTGCCTCTGTCATTCCATGCACAAGAACATGGTCTATCACAGTAGCTCTGATTTAATCTGAAATGACAGTTCTTGGCCTTGCTCTTCCTTGTCCTCCTCTTCCTCCACCTCATATACACACTCTTCCGTACCTCTCAGATTGATGGATGCACCCATGCCATCTGTGCACATTGAACTGGCTTATATTTTGTACATTCATATTTAGAAACAATTGTGAACAGTTTTGAATTATTGTGTGTTAATGATGACAACCGTGTTGCAGTTGTACTTAACTTTTGCTTTCTTGTGTTTAGAGTTTCGCATCACAAGTTTATCACAGTGCAAACTGCGTTTTAGTGAGTGAGAATGTGTTTAGAGTTTTGCAAAAAGAGTGCATGAGATGTGCAAACAGTGTCTACACTGCCTGAACTTGTTTAAGGTTTTGCAAAAAGAGTGATTTATTTGACAAATTGGTTTAGGCTATTGAGAATTTGGTTCAGAGAATGGGGTTTAGTGTCTTAGCAAATGTGAAAAACTGTAAAATGATTTAAAGGTGACCTATTATGCCCCTTTTTACCAGATTTAAAATAAGTCTCTGATGTCCCTGATGTTTTAGCTCAAAATACCCCACAAATAATTTTTTATAGCTTGTTGAAATTGCCACTTTTAGGGTACGAGTCAAAACGCGCCGTTTTTGAGTTTGTCTCTTTAAATGCAACTGAGCTGGTGCTCCCTCCTCCCTTTTCAGAAGAGGGCGGAGCTTCAAGATCTCATGCTTAACCCTGCGTACCATTCGGAAGGGTTCATCCCTATGCCCTAATCCCTTCAAAGGGTTTACCCTTCTGAGTGAGAGCTTCGAAGGGTTGAAGGGTGTAGGGGATCAAACAACTGTTTCTTGAAGTGCCCTTCTGCGTCATCATCACGTGCCCACACGGAGGCGCCGTCATCATGCAAAGAATCTGCGCAAAGGATCATGGGAGCCCGAAGTGTCCATCAGTTGTACCCTTCGAAATCCTTCATTCCGAAGGGCCCTTTGAAGTGGCCAGTTTTGAGCACTTCGGTTTGGACCGACCCTTCAATATGGCGGCCATGATTGTTTTGCGATATATTTTTTGCTATATATCCCGTTTGGAAAGCACCGCAGGT
>NW_015555967.1:801124-817908 GCF_001515605.1 Sinocyclocheilus anshuiensis | reverse complement strand
TCAGATGTACCCTTCGAAATCCTTCATTCCGAAGGGCCCTTTGAAGTGGCCAGTTTTGAGCACTTCGGTTTGGACCGACCCTTCAATATGGCGGCCATGATTGTTTTGCGATATATTTTTTGCTATATATCCCGTTTGGAAAGCACCGCAGGTGTTGTGCCCAATTCTGACCCCCCCGCCAGATTATTACCTCCCTAGTATTGGTAGGTTTAGGAGTAGGTGTGGGGGAGGGGTTAGGATTAGGGGTAGGGTTAGGATTAGGCAATCAGGTATCGACCTGAACGAGGGGGGTAATAATTCGGCAGGGGGTCGAAATTGGGCACCATACCGGCAACAACAAAACAGGGCAATATCACGCAATCAGATAATGTGCGTTTATAAATTACACAGACGGGGAGCACGGCGTGATGACATAGCTGGTCTCATGGTGCCTTCACGTGCTATCACATTATGAGCTTGACAAATTCAAGCAGTCGACTTCACATTGCTTTCATATGCAATTTTTAATGACCACATTCCTATTTACGATCATTCTGGTAGCACATGAAGGCAGCATCAGTGAAAACAGGCAGAGACAATGGTAGCTTTAGCAACATTAGCCTTACAGAGTGACAAGAAGCTCTTTTAGAAAACAAAACATGACGCGTGATGCTTACTTTGTCTGGAGCTGACATTCGCATACACAAAGCATTGGTATCGATCGCTCTTTCAGAATCAACCTTTGTACAACTCCAGCGCTGAACTTACCCTCGTTTGTGAGGCAGTCCAGCATAAATGATTAGCACAAACATATAGGACTTTTCCTTTTTTTTCCGGGACATTTCCTTCGAAAATTAAATTTAAATGGGTCATATGATGCGATTTCAAGTTTTCTTTTCTCTTTGGACTGTTACAAGCTGTTCTTGAATAGATAAGATCCCTAAAGTTGCTAAGACTAAAGTCTTAAACCCAAACAGATATTCTTTATAAAAGTTAAGACTCATCCACGCCCCCCTAAAACGCCTTTTTTAAACACGCCCCCACATGTCTACATCACGATGTAGGAAGATTTGCATAATGCCGTCCAAATGTTTACGCAAAGATGTTGTGTTTAGTTGTGAAAGCGAAAATACTTTGTTTGGTCTTCCAAAAGAGAACACAACTAGAAATCAGTGGTTAAGTTGTATTTACAACAATGTTCCAGAACAGTTCAACCCAAATATTCGAGTGTGTGCAACACATTTTACGGAGGACTGTTTCCTGAACCTGGGAGAGTAGCCTACAGTGCCGGCTGTTCTGACTCACAGCCTGTAAGTATGTTTTCATATTTAAAGAATTTGCCACTGATGATTCAAGCGCGAATTTTGAGCAGTGTAGAGTAGCACTTGTCGTTTCTCCGATCACAAATGCAGACATGGGTTTATGTTTACTCGGCGCGATGCAATGCAATGCGTAAAAAGACAATATAAGTCATTATAATCAGTAATTATGTCCCCACTGGATGCAACAAATTTCTTGTTTGTAATGGGTTTTATTGGTTTTGTCCATCACGCCGGGACATGGCATCACAGTATGGTAAGGGGCATAACATTTCCGTCACACGCTTTAGGAATTCGGCCAATCATAACGCACTGGATAGCTGGCCAATGAGAGCACACCTCACTTTTCAGAACGATGAGCTTTGTAAAAATCGATGCGTTTCAGAAAGGCGGGGCATAGAGGAGAAACAATAATGAACAGTATGTGGAAAATAATGTGTTTTTTTAACCTTAAACCACATAAACACATTTCATTACACCAAATACACCAAATAATATTTTTTTTTAGCAACATCATATGACCCCTTTAACCACCGTATCCTCAGCCGCTCAGATGGAGGGAGTCTATGGAGACTCCTATGTTCGTTGGTGCATCCCATGCAACACACAACACTTGTAATGCCTCTTTGGTGCTGACGTATCTCCAGCAGCTACAGCAAGAAAACAGTAATGGCGGACTGCTGTTTCTTACTCAGGGCGGGGTCTATGCTAATAGGGTAGAGATAGTCACAAATGGGGGGGACTTTTCACTAGTATGATGTCAATATAGGGATAAATCTGGAACCACTCATTTGAAGAGACTGTTTATGATTTATTGGGATTAAAAAAATGAGTGGGTGGATTTTTAACATTATAGGCTGGTTGTTTTCACACACTGCGGCCACACTGAACTGTGTTCAAACACCTAATAAAAGTGATTTTTGCATAATAGGTCACCTATGGAGACTCCTATGTTCGTTGGTGCATCCCATGCAACACACAACACTTGTAATGCCTCTTTGGTGCTGACGTATCTCCAGCAGCTACAGCAAGAAAACAGTAATGGCGGACTGCTGTTTCTTACTCAGGGCGGGGTCTATGCTAATAGGGTAGAGATAGTCACAAATGGGGGGGACTTTTCACTAGTATGATGTCAATATAGGGATAAATCTGGAACCACTCATTTGAAGAGACTGTTTATGATTTATTGGGATTAAAAAAATGAGTGGGTGGATTTTTAACATTATAGGCTGGTTGTTTTCACACACTGCGGCCACACTGAACTGTGTTCAAACACCTAATAAAAGTGATTTTTGCATAATAGGTCACCTTTAATGCCTCTGTAAGCATTCTGAGGGTGACTGGCAAAATTAGATATGACAAAAGGAAAATATATCTGCAGCCAACAGGCTCAACAAATTGCCTACAAGGCAAAAACATGTGTAACAGCTATTCATAAAGAAACTGACTTCAAGTAAGAAACCTGAAAAACACTCCACAACTGAATATTCAGGTCTGTAAGTTGATTTTTCCATGGCATAAACAGCATGTCATGTATTTGTAGCATTTGTAATCGTATCACACTTGCAAATCATACTGCAGTCTTTACGTGGTCACGAGGGACTGTGTTTACATACAGTCGAGCAGTCGATACAGCAGGCCTGAAGCAGAAGCTGACTGTGAACTGTGGGTATATGAGGGGGCACAGGCTGATGATCTACCCCAGGCAGTAACTGACATACTGTGAGCTGCAGCTGCCGCTGTCGAGTGACTGATACATTAGCTTTGAAAACACCATATAATGAGCTAAATAACCTCAGTTTAACAACATCAAGCTGGTACAGTACTTTAACTCTTTTCTTTCTTGTTAGTGTTACAGTGTGGAGTATAGAACATAGATACCCAGAGGAAAATTTGACTGCAACTAAGTGGTTGCTCTTTCATAGCTCAGGAGACTTAATTGAGTACTCAGTAATGTTTAATTTAAGTATCGATTCTGGCTCAGAGGTTTTATCTAATCCTTAGAAGGAATACAAATTGAAATAAATTATACAATTTACATACAGAAAGAGTTTACTGCTATAAAAGTAATGTGAATAGCATTGGATTTCTGGAAAAAAATTATAAAGTATTTTGAAAGAAAGTTCATGTTGGGATCTCTGATTTTTGATTTGCAGTGAGTCACAACACTAAGACATTGCTTTCACATTCACTTTGTTGTCTATTCAGACCGACTCGCAAAAACACAAACATTTGCATGATATCAATGTGACAGAATTTTTTTTACGTAGCGTTCTAAACTCTTTTCCACTGCAAAGAACTGGCCAACCAATAAATTTTGCACTTTTGGTCACATACTGTTCCTGTTACAAAAAACTAAGCAGCAGTAAATACAAACCCGATTCCAAAAAAAGTTGGGACACTGTACAAATTGTGAAGGATCCGGGTACTGAAATGGCCAGCCTGCAGTCCAGATCTTTCACCCATAGAAAACATTTGGCGCATCATAAAGAGGAAGATGCGACAAAGAAGACCTAAGACAGTTGAGCAACTAGAAGCCTGTATTAGACAAGAATGGGACAACATTCCTATTCCTAAACTTGAGCAACTTGTCTCCTCAGTCCCCAGACGTTTGCAGACTGTTATAAAAAGAAGAGGGGATGCCACACAGTGGTAAACATGGCCTTGTCCCAACTTTTTTGAGATGTGTTGATGCCATGAAATTTAAAATCAACTTATTTTTCCCTTAAAATGATACATTTTCTCAGTTTAAACATTTGATATGTCATCTATGTTGTATTCTGAATAAAATATTGAAATTTGAAACTTCCACATCATTGCATTCTGTTTTTATTCACAATTTGTACAGTGTCCCAACTTTTTTGGAATCGGGTTTGTAGCAGAGGAAGAATCCGGTACTGGCTCTATCTGGTGTTATTTGATAAACACAGTAGCAAATACAAAAATCTGATTTGATGTTTGAAAACATACGGTTTCACTTTATTGTGTGTGAAAATTGGACCGAATTTTCACACCAAACATTTGTGTTGGTGTGAACAGGCCTTGATCTTATTATCTTATTACCCTTTAAAAGAAAGTGGTATAAAATTTTAGCATGTGTGTCTGTTCTCATTGTGAACGATTTAATGGTGCCATAGAATAAAAAAAAAGTCATAATATTTAATATAAACGTAACAACTGGCTCTGACTCTGAAACAACTTTACTTCTCGGCTGCTGTCATTACAGATGTAAAATGGGTTGTTAACCCAGTTTCATACTGACTTAAAGAAAAAGTCTCAATATGTTTGCAATTAATCTCACTGCTGTCTTGGAGAAACAGTTGAGATAATAAAGAGATCTCCATTGTGATTTATCTTTCCTAGAAAAACAGTATCTTATATTGAACTGAGAGTACATAGATCAATCGTCTGTCCTATCCTCACCTGCTCCTGGATCTTCCACTGCACCAGCAGTTTCCTCTGACAGCAGCAGGGTGGGTGGAAATAGGGACGCTTGGGTAGATTAAGCAGGAGGAGAAGAAGAAAGGGATTGGCGGATGAAAGGACATGGAATGATGTGCAAGCACATTGCTGAGACATGTTTCAATGATCAGCTCTTGACAGAACAAGGGTTTACTCAAAAGCAGCAGCTCAATCTCTCTTTCCCATCAGCATTCCTGTTATTTCCTTTGTCTTTTTTTTCCATCACTTTCATTCACTTCTATCCGGCTGTCACACGTTTTCCTCCACACGCAGAGAGAAATGACAGAAGAGAAGAGAGATTTGTGAAAAGATCAAGGGTGCAAAGCCTCGTCCTCACAGTTCCTTGTCATCCTCACATCATCCCTGTTCTTTCTATCCTCCTCTAAGCCTTTTTTTTCTGTTTTTCACTCCCCCTCTTGAACACATGCTTTAGCTCTTCTTTGTGTTTATCCAGAGTTTTTTTTCCAGCGCAAGGATTTGATGCTCTTAAAGCTCTCTTTTTAATAGCCCAAACACTTGTATTTTAATCGCAGGGGGTAATTGAATCTCTAGTCTTTTCCCTCTGTGTGTGAATGAGTCAATATGGAGTGCTGCGCTAAAAGATGTCAATGTTTAAGTGGCCCAGATAGATAAGAGTCCAGCATGTTCTAGAGAGCGAGCGAGAGCGCTTTGGTTAAAGTGATTATCTTAATCCTTACACTGCGATACTCTGACCACTGATAGAGCCCATAAAACCATGCATTTGAGTGAGAAAACCAATGGTTCAGTCAAATTTATATCTTCAAAATTCACTGTTAAAAAAAAAAATGAAACATTACAGAATATTTAACACATCAACGTGAACATGTGCAGAGAGAAATATTAATCAATGCAATAATAAATAATATTTAAATCAACAACTTTTACTATTCAAAAGTTCATGGTCTGTAAGACTTTTGTGTTTTTTTTTTAATATTTTTATTAATATTATTCTAATTAATACTTTTATTTAACAAGGGCACATTAAATAGATCAAATTAATTCTGTTCTTTTTTAACCTTTTTTCTCATTTATCAAAGAATCCTAATAAAAAGGTGTCACAGTTTTCACAAAAAAAATGTTTTCACTGTTTTCAACATTGATAGTAAAAATAAATGTTTCTTGAGCACCAACTCAGCATATTACCGAATTTACACTGCAAAGGTAATGCAGAAACTCTTCTGAAGTGGCACTGTTTGATGCTGCTTAGAGGTGGCATAAATACATTTACACAGAACTGAAGGACCATGTGACACTGAAATCTGGAGTAATGATGCTGAAAATGCAGCTTTACCATCCCCGGAATAAATGACATTCAAAATATGTTAAAATACAAAACAGTTACTTTAACATTAATATTATAGAAATAATATTTCACAATAATAATATTTCATAATATTACTGGTTTACTGTATTCCATATACCGGTACATACATACATACATACACACAGAAAAATATCCAGTATTGTTTAGTTGTTTTTCTGGTGTTAATTTTCCAGTGTTAAAACATGTTGATTCTGGTGTTGATTTGAACAACACCAACACTTGCGGTGTAAATCAGTCTTCAGAGTCAGTGTTATTACAGTGAGTTGACATAATTGACACTGGTGATGAGTTAATCCTATTTCCGGTCCTTGCACATTATTTCCGTTTTGATTAAAGAATGTTCAAAAAACATTATTTTTCAAATACTGTACATTATTGTAGGTCCTCTATGCCACGCCTCTCTCAAACACGTCATTTTCAACAAAGCCCCTTCCTTTGACAAGCGCAGACTGCTCTGATTGGTCAGCTGACCCAGTGCATTGTGATTGGACGAACACCCAGATCTTCTTTATGCACCAAGAGCTTGTAACACTCCAAAGAGAAAGGAAAACTTGAAATCACATCATATGACCCCTTTAATGGTGGACCACGAGGAGACGAGAGTGTTCAAACAGGTATAGTTTATTTTTTAACCACTTAATTCTATACATTTTCATATTTAGATTACTTTTCTCAACATTTAGAATAATATTTGTAAATTCCACAACATTGTCGGAGTGCCAACATTATTTCTGTTTAGACTGCGTGGCAGACCACCGACATGAGCCACAAGGCCAGCTTGCAAATTGAGGTAAGACTAGTTAAGTAAGGAATGATAGACGACGGGCCGTTGAATTATTAGAAAATAATGCACACCCGAGGTGGTGATGTGGCCACGACGCAAAGCGGATATGACTCTCTCATTCAATATGACTCTCTCTCCAGTGGCAAACCATCATCAATATGTCTTAATGGCTATAGCAGTCTTACCTATACCAGATTACTGACATATATGAATAGTATTCAAATCTTCTAATATTAACATTAGAAATGTCATGGAAAAATACTTTCTTCTATCTCAATATGCAGCTTAATATGATCAACTATAAATCAATGATAAATAAGTCATTTGTAGACTGATCTCCTCAAAAAGTGTGAACACTGTGTCTTTGTGACAATATTAAAACAATAACTTTGTTTGAGCATTCCGACTAGCCTGACAACAGCAGCACTGGCTCAACCAATGGTGTGAATTTGGGGTGGGGCAAAATGTTTGACTGACCAATAGCAGACAATGTTTAGGAAACCTGTTTGGAAAACATTCCTTACTTTCCCAACTCTCTTCGATGATGCTAGTGCCACAGAAATGACACACTTCACTTTTAAAATCTCTGACTGAAGAGGATCATCTTTTTATACCTGCTAGACAAAGTCTGGTATTGTTTTCACAAGTCTGTTCTTACACTGCTGGATAGACCTATTAACTACGCAGTTTTATCACTCCCTCATTCTCCACTAGTATTCCTAAATGAACCGCTCACCATCTCTCTCTCTCTCTTTCCATGTCTCTCTCATCCCCCAATAAGAGCTCAGGAAATGATGAGCAGCCTTCAGAGTCCACATGATAGATAGAGAACGCAAAGGAAAGAGAGAGAGAGAGCGAGAGCTAAGTAACCAGCAACCCTGAGAGTGAAAGAGAGTTGAAAGATCAAGAGATAAAGACAAAAACAGGGACCAGTGCTTCTTTCAAGCCAAGATCTAACGTGAGGAAAGTGAAAAAGTGAAGAACTCTGTTGAAGATGGGTGTAGTGTTTGGGACCTTCTCTATGCACACCAAACAGGTCACCTTCAGGACAGGTAGGATCCAATTGATATATTAACCAGCTGGAAATACTTGCATTAATACGTTTTTGGTAAAGTTAGGCTATTTGTTTGTGAGAATGAAGGAGTGATGGACGAGTAGATCAAGATAATTAGAATATATTACTTTTTTATTCATGCATCACTCTTGTTCTACTTAATGTGTAACTCGAATGTCTCTATGTGTGTGTGTCTAACCTAAATAATTTTTGGAAAACAAAATTGCAACAGAATGCCACTTGAAGTTGGCTAAAACAGGAAACAACTCCTCTTGGGGTTGTGTTATAAAGGAAAAATAGTTCATAGAGAGAATATTTTTTATTAATTTCCACAAATGCCAGAATTTATATCTCAAAAGGGCTAGCAAACAGCAATTTTAATTAGCCTAATTTAGTTTCGATAAAGTCAATGTGCATTATGTGCATGTGCGAAGGAAGGATGAAGTGAATGTGTTGGCATATGCTGGCATGGGCTCCATACAAGGCATTATGGGTTATGAAAGTATTATATGGCCATTTATTCCGAAATTATTACCTCCTGTAATGCTCAGAGCTGAGAGCATGGAGGAGGCGATTTGAAGGATTTGAAAAGCGGAGCGATGAGGCTGCAAGTATGTGATAAGAAAATGCATAAATAGAGGAAAAAGAGAAGGCGGTTTGTTAGTGATTATTTATGCCTCGAAGGTTAATTAACGTACACTCCATGCAAATTTACCATTTACGATTCTCCACAGCTTTAATGTGCTACAGAATATGCTAAAACAATACTGCAACAAATCAACACCAACACCACTGCACTCACATGTGGGAGCATGTGTTTCACTCATAAGAGCAACAGAGAGAGCCACATTTCATATACACACATACAGTATATACACACCGGAGACCTGAAGAAAGATTATGGAGCCAAGAGGATTACGAGTTCTAGGCAGGAAGACAGAAAGCTTGTTTGAAGTCTTCACTAAAATCCCTAGGAGTTACAGGAGCTGCCTGTGAGTTTATAACTAGAGATGCAAACTGTGTGTCGGCTTTGGCACTCAGCCCTGCCGGACTAGAACTTCTGCTGGATTTCTGAAGGGCATTGCTTCAGGTTCATGAGTTGGGGATAAAAAATGTGAGGATGATAACTAGGAGATTTCAGTTTCAACTTTAGTGTAACTCTAGTTTTGTAGATTGTAGAAATGGCCTATAAAGCACTGCAGCTGTGCTGTTTCAATACTATATTTGTATTTGTGTATGTGTTGAACTCACAAGTTTAACTCACTTAGTAATAACTGTACATTATGGACTTTCCTTTTAGATACCTTTCAAACAGGCTAGTGATGTGGAAGACTTATTGGTTATTCATCCCCAATATAAATAAAATAAAATTCTGTTATCAATACTTGAGAAATAAAATAATTAGCATTACAAACAAACCCAAGTGATATTTAATGTCACATGCTTGAATTAATTTATATGAATGCTTTATATTGGTTGTATTTTATTCATTTTAAGCTTCCATGAAATGCACTATACAAACAAAGCATTATTATAACAAATAATATTAAAATATTAATATATGTTCATGTTAATATCAATATCAATATGTTAATATTTCCATCTCATGCTTGAACTTTAAAAGTAGAACGTTTTCAATAATTTTTTGAGGCAATCTAAAGATCAGTAGCTTAAAAAATACAATTACAACACTATTGTAATATGATTTATATTTGTTAAGAAACGCTGCAGAAACAATGGCAATCTGCACACGCAGGAATAGAAGAGATGAATTATTAATTAATCCAAACATGCATAATCCAAACATATTGCTGTTTTTTTAACCGCACTGCTGGTAAAATTATGTTATGCCATTTCTTACTGTACCGCTGTTGCAAACCCCTATTTAACAACATTACTATGACTACAGTTTCTCAATGATACAAGGTTTCAGGCTGTTATTTGCACAATTGAATAGCTTTTCAAGTGTAAGCCAATCATCTGTAACCATCTCCCAAATGCATTAGCAGATTCAATGAGGCGTCTGCAAAGGAACGTCTGACACAGACTGAGTGAGAAAAGAGGCTTACACCTCCCTGCGTGGATTTCACACATGCCAGTCGTTTGCTGGATATCATTGTTTCTCTTCCAAGGACGAGTGCCAAAGTGAGAAAAGCATTACAAACGTCTTACATCAACAAAAAATGTGTTCTGATTAAATTTGAATGTTGATACCAACATCTTTATCCTGTGTGAGGCAGGTGGTACAATCTCAGGGTGTTGTGTTTTGTGCAGACAGGGTTGTAGTGATGGAGTGCATATGTCTATGTGCTAGAATAAGGATATTGCTGGATATCTTGGCCTGATATTCAGGTCAGTCCTGCTGGATTTGCGTAATACAGAGCGGTGCGGGTTGATATTATGTAATTATTACCTTCAACTTCTCTCCAAACTCTCAGCCCAAAGCTTGTCCGTCTGAAGTCTCATCTTTTTTGGATTATTAATAAGGTTACAGACCTGCTGTTTTGAAACTCAGATATCTCCCGGCGGCAATTTGTTTTCCTCTGTAGTTTGTCTTTCTGCTTCCCCTTTCTGTTTACTTGATCTCTGTTTCCATCTCTTTAATCGGAAAAGTTTGTGGGGTCAGTTCCCCACTAATGAGAGAGAATACCGAAACAAACAAGAGTATATGGGTCGCTTACAAAGCATTAAAATGGTATATGTACAGTGCACAAACTCAAATTTAGAGTACTTGATCCATGAAACATTCTTATCTGAGTCACTAAATTGCGAACGAACACACGCACAAAGGCTCATAACTGGAAATGAACAGTGGATGATGAAACAAAATACTCAGTCACACCACAGCTCATTTGATGTATGTGGATTAGGTCTTGCCTGCAATATGGGGACTAAATGTCTCCACAAATGCAGTAAAATCACCAACACTGGGTGACCAGCAGGCGGTACACTGTAAAATGTTTGTATTTTTTCTACAAAAAAGGCTAAAAATGCTACAGTGAAAACCTGTTAATTGGTTAATTGTCCATATTAACTGTATTGGTTATATGTAATCTTACTATAAAATTATACGTAATTTTACAGTACAAAACTATCAAATGTGTTTTTTTTTTGTTGTTTTTTTTTTTTTTATATAAATATGGCGAAAAACAGTAAATGGGCATTTCCAGAACTACCTACATGAAACATGACATATGATTACATTTTATATAAATAATTTTTTCTTCTTACTTTTTGTTATCAGCTTTGTGTTGCATTTTCTGTTATTTACTTAATATTTATTATTTGTAATAATATTATTTGTAGCTTGGTGTGTTAACATTATATCACACAATGAAATATATGATTATAAAATATACAGGCACCAGTATGCTACCCTGTAATATATGCTAAACATCACTCAATTTTTATGGTCAATTTCTAGCAACCACAGCTGCCACTTTACTATAAACTGAACAGGATTTTTATTTCTTTGTATGAACAAAAACACATTCTTCAAAATATCTTGTTTTTTTACAGAAAAAAAAAATCGGGTTTGAAACACCATGAGGGTGAGTAAATAATTGTCATTTTTGAGTGCATTATCTCTTTAAAAATGGTTTCTGTGAGGTTTAGGTGTGAGGTTAGGGGATAGAAAACATAATTTGCCCAGTATAAGAACAACAGAAGTCAGTGGAACATCCCCACCATGATAGAACAACAAATGCCTGTGCATTTAAAAGCAGTAGAGTGTGAACTAAAGTCATCATCCATCTTGCCACATTCAGCTTGTTTGGAGATTTGCAATTCCATAAGGAAAATATCTGCGTATGTGTGTGCATGTGTACGCTACAGAGAGGAGCATTTCATCCTAACACTCATCCTACTGCTTCCCTTCATGCTGATCCGCCTGCACAGCAACAGTACCTGACTCTGAATAACAAACGGGACCAAGGAGAAACAGCAAGAGTGAATAGCAAAGAAAGAGAAATGAAGGGAAAGAGAGAGAGAAAGTGAAATTTGTGGGAGGGGCATCAAGAAAGGAACCATATGCTTTTAGCAAGAAAATTCCAGCTTGTCTTTATTCGCTGACAAGTGAGAAGAGAGTGGAGAGGGAAACAAGAGCAGGGGCTTCAACAAAGAAAGACAGACTGGCGGACTCTACGCTTATTAGTTTGAACGTGCGTGTCTCTGCGGTGACAACATGGGAGCTGTAGTGGGCACACTGACTATGCAGACAAGACAAAGACAACCATCCAGAGGTATGTTAACTGATGACAGATTATTCAAATCGTACTCAACAATGCATTATTGTTAAATGGTTCTGCAATGGAGAAAGACTGAAAGAGTTTTGAAGAATCAATAACAGCACTAAATCAATGACACAATGGCTAGTCACTGAAAGAGCTCTTAGGGAAAAGAAAGAGTGCCCTGTTTGTGTTCAAAAACAGATAACACTTTAAAAAAATTAGATTTATGTACAGACAATGTTAAACTAAAGAGCTGAGAGAGGATAGAATGGATGCGAGGTTGAGAAGATATGCAGTTGACAGGCAACACATCACGGTCTGCTGTTTACAAATGATGGTTTAACCTCGTCCCTCACAGATAAACATCATCGACAGTGTGGGTGTGTGTGTGGCATTTTGTACGTGAGCGGGTGTTTTAACACTCTGCTCACATATCAACCTTCTTCCTGTTCACATGCGCCATGGTGTAGTTGTCATGGAGACAGCTTTCTAATGCTTGGCACAGCAGATGATGGGATGTTATGATCGACATGACAGCAAAGGCAGCATTATACACAGGAATATTATACAGCACTGCTACTGTTCTTGATCCATTCACATGGATCACAAGTTTAATCATGATTAAACTCGAGCAATAATATGCATCAGTCATTTATTCAATCAATCACTAAATTAGAGGCCATCTGCATAGCAAATCAATGGATGAATCTATGAAACACTGGAGCTCTGTGCTGCTTGTTCATTTAAATATAAATTATTTATTTTATTATTATTATTATTATTATTATTATTAGATATAGAATACCTCATTTATGAAGAGCTAAATAAGAATTCTCCCCAAAATTATTTTTTTATTATTATATACTGTATTTCACCTTTATGTCATTGTGATTTTCTTTTGTGAAAAAAAAAAGGATATTTTGTAAAATGTCCAAGCTGCCCTTTTCCATGCAATGCTGTTGAGCAGCCCAAAAATGAAAAGGCTGCTCCACAAATAAGTGTCCATACGATGAATCTGAATGTAGTTTAATATAAATTCAAATATGAAAGCAACCAAATAGATTAGTAATAAATTGAAGTACAAATATAATTGTTAACTAAAAAATCCAAGGATTGAAAGTGTTTTAAAGCCTTTAAGGCCTTACAGACAGATAAAATTATAGAACAATAAATATAACTTATTTAAATGTTAAGATAACATTTTAACAGATTTCTCTAAAAATGCATTACCTGTGTTTATTATCTTTGAATAATTATTCAGTAAATTCGACTTCCTGTCATTCCTATTCAACTTCCTGTAATCGATTCAGTTCAAATTCATACTCATGAATTGAATTCATACTCATGAATTAAAATTCTGCACAACCTCTTGTGATTCGAATGACTGATGGTGTTGAACAACATAAAGAGGAGCAACTTATTTGAATGAACAGAATTGCAATTTTAGGGGTGAATTATTCCTCAACAATCTCCTAAAATGGTCTTATGCTAAATTAAATTAAGTAATAAACTGCTGCCATCTGGCAGATGGTCTTCTTTTCCCTTTGCTCCAGCCAAACAGTTCACCGTATGACAAATGCTTTGGGACATTAGGCTCCAAGCAAACCATTTCTCCATTCAAAGATCAGTGATCCAAGACGTTTGACTGGTCTGGAGGCCTTTGCTTGGATTCTCAGCTCTATGTGAGGGGTGTGACCCCAGTCCTAATGAGAGGGGTGTTTAGAGCTGCAGTAACAAGTGATTTGCACTGCCTTACAGCAGCTGCTCATGAATATTCATCCTGCTGTTTAACTATTTGCTTGCTATTTGTCACTGTTCTCTGACATCTTCCCTATAGATCTATCAGATCACTGTGGTCTAATGCTCCCTGTGGTTAAATGTGGGCGGCTTGCTTTGGTAAATGACCTGCTAGAAGGATATATATTGTTGAGTTTGACGTCAAGGGCTGGCTTCGAATGACACGGTCTTCTTATATGTAGCGCCATGGTGCTGAACTGCAATTTATTATTTTCTTCTACATGGCCTGTACTGAGAATAAATGGCAGTAAACTTGATTATAACCTGACTTGTTTATAATCGGCTCATTAAAATACTTTGACACATAACTAGAAAATTTAACTACATAAAACACTCTCCAGTCATCCATTTACTGGTTTTCATTTCAACCAGTGTGCCATTAAATCTAGCTACATTTCAGACTGTGATCTCTGCACTGATAATAACATCAGAGGAAGCAAAATAATGGTTTACATGAATCGTACAAGAGCTAAAACTATTTCGTTTTAATTTATACCATAACTAGATTCAAAACTTGCACTGCAATTTGCTTGTCACTAACTAATTTAATATGCAGTGATTTTCCTAATAAGTTCAATATGTACATAATCAATCTCAGAGATAATCTCAGTTTTAAAATCAATAAAGAAAAGACTGACAAGAAGACTTGTGCTGTTGTTGTTTTTAACTTTCCTCCATCTCTGTGCTAGAGGAAGCACTCTAATGGCACTAATAGCTGCTTAAATGGAGGATGTGTCTTTAAAGTTAATTTTAGTGTGTTCCTACTGCTGCTGTTTTCAAGGACTTTGTCACTGTTTTAAGCATTAAAGAGGAAGAGAGAGAAATAGATGGAAGGAGAGAGAGCGTTTCAGTCCCATGCTGTGCTCTGTTGCTCTTCCACTCTACCAGTTATTTTTTTCATGTACTGACAACTTACTCCTCCTCCATTCTCTACTGATCTTTCCCACACTAAAAACAGACATATTTAGCCCCCAACTTATTTGTAATATTCCTCTTTCCCAGTTTTTCAATTTCAATTTCCAAGAAATGTATTAAAAAATTATAAATTAATGAATTTTGACTTATTGGTAGAAATTCACTGTGCAGACCATAAGTGAAGTAATGAATATGGAGATATGGGAAATAAAAAAAGTAAAATAAAAAATAATGCTTTCAACATGTTATTGATGGATATTCTTAATGCAATAAATGAAGTAATAGAGAAACTGAAATAAAATGTAAAAAAATTTAAGTTATCGATAGACATTTATCGTGGAGACAATAAATGAATCAGTGAATGGGGATCGGTAATTGGTCTATTTCTCTCCTTCTCCCTCTGATAATTAAAACTACATCTTTCTTAGGTGTGTTCCCCTTAGTTTTCTCTCACCTTCCCTTTTCATTCTCACTCTTACATCAGTTTGCATGTGTTAAAATGAAGAGAGGTGATAATTAAGAGTGATGAGATGAGGGGCTGCCCTGTTGAGTTCTTGCACAAGCAGAAGCTTCTCTTAGGCATTCCCGTGAGATGTATCCATTCCATTCTCATCACAGTTATCAGACAGATCGGACAATATCTGGGAGTTGTTCAAGACACATAGCTAGCTAATGGATGCTGTTTGCTTTGTTGTTATAATTCAGTTCAGCTTCAAGCTTATATTCTCCATTACAAGCTCATCTTGTGAAGCTGGTTAAAATGGTTTGCAGTCTTTCCAAAGAGACAGAATGTGTTTGAGATTAAGACCGAAGCAGGATTGCCAAAGAAATGAAGAGGATGTTGTTGGATCTGAAAATTGCTAATGCAGAAAAAAAAAATGATATTTGACTATGGAGAGTTGTGTTTTAAGATGATATTACAATGATATTTTGAAAGGAATTCTGTCATCTTTTACTTACCTTCATGCTGTTCTAAACCTGTATTACGTCCCTTTATCTATGGAACACAAAAGAAGATGTTTATCAGAATGATATTGCTGCTCTTTTTAATACAATGAAAGTAAATAGTGACTAGCAGCTGTTAAACTCATTTATAAAGCAGTCCATACAATTCATGCACTATTTTAAAAGGCTTCAGACACTTTTACATAACTGTTTATTAATTTCTATATCCACATAATCATGGAACCAGAGAGGAAGAACAGCATTAGCTATGAATTTAACTCACAAATAACCAGCATCATATAAGCAGAAACATCAGTATAGCATACTAATGTTCAGAGGTTTGGGGTTGGTAAAAAAAAAAAGTTTCATGTCTTTCTCTTATGCTCACAAAGGCTGCATTTATTTGATCAAAAATCAAATACAAAAATACAATAAAAACAGTAATTTTGTGAAATGTTATTACAATTAAAATAACTGCTTTGTATTTTAAAGAGGTCATAAGACGTTACTAAAAAATAACATTATTTTGTGTATTTGGTGTAATGAAATGTGTTTATGTGGTTTAAGATTAAAAAAACATATTATTTTCCACATACTGTACATTATTGTTTCTCCTATATGCCCCACCTTTCTGAAACGTGTCGATTTTTACAAAGCTCATCGTTCTGAAAAGCGAGGTGTGCTCTGATTGGCCAGCGATCCAGTGCGTTGTGATTGGCCGAATACCTCAAGCGTGTGACGGAAATATTACGCCCCTACCATACTGTGGTGCCATGTCCCGGTGCGACGAGACAAATCCAATAAAACCCATTATAAAGGAGGCATTTGTTGCATCCAGTGGGGACATAATTACTGATTATAATGACTTATACTGTCTTTTTACGCGTTGCGTTGCATTGCGCAGCGTAAACATAAAACCATGTCTGCATTTGTGATCGGAGAAATGACAAACAAC
>NW_015555967.1:793419-800903 GCF_001515605.1 Sinocyclocheilus anshuiensis | reverse complement strand
TTGCAACTTCAGGGATCTTATCTATTCACGAACAGCTTGTAACACTCCAAAGGGAAAGGAAAACTTGAAATCGCATCTATGACCCCTTTAATAGATTTTAAAATGTTATTTATTTCTGTGATGACAAAGCTGAATTTTCACCAGCAATTACTCCAGCATTCAGTGTCACATAATAATTGTGTGATGCTCAAGAAACATTTCATATTATTATGGTAAAAACAGCTGTGCTGCTTAACATTTTTGAAGAAACCATACTTTTTTTCAGAAATCTTTGATTAAAAAAAAATGTTTTTTGCTGTAAATTATGATCAATTAAATGGGACCTTGCTGAATAAATATATTACTTTTCTTAAAATATAAACTTTTTAATAGTAGTGCATGTTGTATTTTGGATGCTGATGTCCCCAGGATTTTTAACTAGCTTAACCAACAAACTTCCATTTTCAACCATCTTCACCAGAAATATCATGCTGGTGAAATGTTGCTGATGAAAAGCATATTGGTTTGGCCACAAATTACCCACCAGCATAAGACAGCCTGTAGGACCTCAGACATTCATACTGCTCTAAGCAGGTCTTTAGCTGGGAATATCCGCTAAACATGATGAAATCAATTTTCCATAAATTCCAGAAATAGCTAATGAGATCATTCTTTATCTTCTTGTGTGACTGTGTTGGTGCTTTTATGTGTTCAGAAAATGCTGAGCACTATAAAGAATGAATAAAACTCATTAGTGGCTGAGAGTTGTGTTACTGGCTGTGCTAAAAAAAATCATAAAGCTTTTGTGACGAAATGTTGAGTACAAGGGGAAAATTGAGGTAATAGATTGGCATTGAAAGTTTAATCCAAAAGAGTTTGGAGCCCTATCACATAGAGAACTATGTTTTCACCAACATATGGTTTAACAACAGTATGGTCCAATCCTGCATTAATTCAGGAACACACCCCTGACATTAGCAGCCAATCTTATTATAGGTAGCCACGCCCCAAAATCACACTATTGGTCGAGCCAAAGGTGACACAATGGATTGCTCAAACGAATTGAGCTTTTGAAAGCAGCACAATGTTCATACTCTTCAAGGAAATCAGCCTACGGATAGCTTTCTTATAGTTCCCTCTGCACACTTAATAATCAATATAACAAAATGAGAAAGTATTTTAACATCTCAAATATTTTAAAACTTTAACCGTTAGCACCATCACTTTATGGGTATATATGTACATCTCTGGGTGTTTCAGGATATATGGGAGGTTAAAGTGTGTGTGTTTGTGTGTAAAACTAGAGAGAGCATTTATAAAGGGCTGGAGCATTTATAAGGAGATGCAATGGCTCGCCAGTGTTCTGTGAAAGATGAAGGTCTTCCCTCAAGCCACCCATGGCCATTTTCATTCATTCTACTGATTTCCCCCCATCACCCCATCTGCCTCTCTACCCACAACCAATCATTTTGCCGGAGCTGACACAGCAGCAGCAGAAGCAAGGCCTGCAGGGGTCGAGTGCAAAAGTGTGTATGAGCCTGTGTGTGTTTGTGTGTATCTCAAAACATATGAGTCATCCAAGTTTCTTTCCTACCAAAGTGAAAGTCTTTGAAGTGGAGGTTTACTTTGTGGGTTTGTCCCGAGCACAGTTTCTGTTTTTGCAAAGGGAAACAGTGTGTTTCTAATCACCACCGACAATCCCATGATGCTTCCGTAATCTCACCAGCTGCACTGGTGAAGAAAAGGTTACCCACACTAAAGAGCGAACTAAAATCCAAACTAAAGATTACTTGTTGTTTAAGGGACATTCAGTAGTTAGCTAGCTAGCATTAGCATTGCTGTTCTTTGTGTACTTTAAGTACTGATACCAGTAGTTGATGGAGTGATGGTGCAGTCAAATATGGTTGTTCAACGCATTTTGACGGGTAAAATCCAGTCATTTCAATATCCACACAATCAGGAATTTTGTCTGAGAGTAAATGATTTACCCGCAGATTTTGCATCAGGTTCAGGTTGGTCATGCATGGATTCCAATGCTGACCAACAGAAAGCTGCTTTGTTTGAAAGTGACTTTTGTGTGAGCTGTGCTCCATACATTAATACCCTATTGACAACAGACAATGGATCTTTTTCGCCTGCAAATTTTTGACCACACCTTTAGACGTTGTACTGCCATCTATTGATGTGGATCAGCATGATGGTCTCTAAATTTGATGCAGATTAGACTATATTATAATGTCAATTATAATAGTTTTACAAAGTGTTACTGAGCATTACAACTTAGGATTTTCTCTGTCATTAAATCTTTCCAATTTGTGTTTGCCATTGTTCAATGTTTATGTCCGTTATTTGTCTTCCCGTTGTCTCCAGTGGTAAAGCACAATACTAAGTGTTCCATTGTTTAAAATTATTTTTTCACGTCACCAAACAACACTATGCTACTGGCATATTTATAGAGGTGGCACCCAATTAGCAAAAGGATTCTTTCCAACATTTAGGATTTTTCCCCCAGTTTTTTAAAAGCTGTTCCCATCAAAAATGACTGGCATACAAAAAAATAAATAAATAAATGTGTGAAAAAAACATTTATTTTTGGAAGTGAGTAGTATGTTCTTTTGATTGAACATTATATTATGAACCACAAATAATGTTTTTTTTTTCACTCAAAAAACTGAGATGCAAAATCTCAGATCATTAAGCCCTATGTGCAATAATTTCCAATAAGAGATTCAAATCCTGTGCAAACTGAAAGAAAACAAGTTATAATATAGCATAATGAAAGATTCACAAGCAATTTTTTTTTAAAGGCCAGTAATTTTTGTCCGGAAACACTATCGGATTTTTAGGGCTAATTTATTTGTATATATTCATATAGCTGCATGGGGTAATTATAAGCACCTCTGATTTGGAGTCATTCAATTGCAGAAATTTTTTCGAAATCCCATCTTGGTGCAGCAGGACATGATACAGGATGCATTCGTGGTACCAGGCTTTATTGGGACATACAATTGCTTATCATCTGCATAGCAGTGGAAAGCAATATCATGACTACGCATAATTTCACCCAAGGGTAACATATAAATAGAAAAGGTAAAAATATGTGGGTTAATGTGTAAAACTTAAAATCAAACTACTAATTAATAATAAAGTATTCATTATTAAGTCTCTTGCTTCAAAGGTTTTAAGAAATTCACAAGTGTCTTCTAGAGTTTCAAAAGACACTTCAATATTTTCCTACACTGTGCTCAAATATGCTAAGATGAAGCCTGAGATTTCCATGTGAATGCAGTCATTTCTCATCCAATTCTTAGCCTTGCTCTATCAACAACTGTCTTATTTGTCTCACTTTCATTTCTCTAAAGAAATTTGAGGAGCATCTGAGAAAAAGTTGATATTTACTGTGCTGTGAAAGAGCAACCTCTGAGCAAGCAGTGATCATTTATCAGTCTGAAACTGACATGTTGCTTGCTTTCTCTCTCTAGATAATCTAGATGATGAATTAGAGATGACAATGGTCTGCCATCGGCCGGAGGGTCTTGAGCAGCTCGAGGTGCAGACGAACTTCACCAAGCAAGAGCTACAAGTCCTTTACAGAGGCTTCAAAAATGTACGCTGCCCGGTATTTCTCATCTCATCCTTTGCATCACTCCCACATCTGCACATTTACTTTACACAAATATCTTTTGACACATTTTGGAATCTGATAAGAAGCTTATAGTGTGTATGTAATGTATCCTTATGCCTCAATATCTTCTCTTATGAATCATCACATCTCATCTGCATATACTGTCCCTGTGGTTCTGTTTGCCGTGTCTCATCTGTCTTTAAAACTCTGTAAACTCTTATTATTCCTCTATGCATTATCCAGCGTGTCACTAATCACTGTGTGCTAGCCTCAAGCAACAGTCAGCTACACTGTAAATAGGTTGCTGTATATTTTACACGTTGCAGACTACATCCAGACTAGAAATCTGAAAATAACAAACAAAAGAAGTACTAGAAAATACTGTTTAAAACCTCCACTGAAACAGTGGTTTGCCTAACGCACTTTACCTCAGCATTTCATGTTAATTCGCTGTTAAGGTTAAATAACGACTCACCAGAGGAGCTAACTTGCATTAAAGGGCAGCAGAACGTACAAACGTGTTTCTCGGTTTAACTAAGGTTTATTTAGACTAATATAAGTGACCTTAACTTACTCACCAGTCGATGTTATCAGCCTTTTGGCGGCATCCCGGCCGTCAGTCAGAAAAAAAGGCTCCAACTTTATTGTACATATTACAGTATAATACTGTTCAAATTACAAAAATCAGTTACAGTGTAGTCATATTTCACAACACCAGCATTCACACGCTCTATTAGACACACATAAACAGTAAGACTCAGCAACCCGCACAGCAGCTCATATTTATTGGGTTAAAAAAAGCTTTACCAAAAACACTGTGTGGCATTTAATGGCAATGCTTCTCAACTGGTTTTGTTTAAGCATTGAAGCCCATCATATTTTTCACCATTTTCATGAAAATAAAATGTGTTACATAACTGCAGGTGATTTGTAGAATAATTATTAAAAATGTATTTTAAAAATCACATTTATAATTATAATACAAAAATATTTTAATAAAATTATTATTCTATTCTATAATATAACTAATCCAATTACATCTACTAAGGGCCTGCGGAGCTTCAATTATTATATCCAATATGCATATGCAAGACTCCGTTTCAAGCCAATAATATATTTATAATTTTAATAATATGTTTTGTTTTCCTCTCAGGAGTGTCCAAGTGGAGTGGTGAATGAGGAGACATTTAAACACATCTATGCACAGTTTTTTCCACATGGAGGTACTTCAAAAAAAAAAAAAAAAAAAGAGAGAAGTCCTTAAATATTACATTCGTACAACAGCTACATTTTAGAGAATTAAAGTGTCTAATGTTTTCATCTGTTGTCATTTCTGTACCAGATGCCAGCACATATGCACATTATCTCTTCAATGCGTTTGACACCAGAAATAATGGATCCATAAAGTTCGAGGTATGAACAATGTGGCGTTCTGGCACAGCAAGAAATATTATTTTTTTAGTGACATTACACACAGGATTTATTTTCTGGCTCTCTCTCAGGACTTTGTGATGGGACTATCTACTCTCCTGCGAGGGACGGTCAGAGAGAAACTAGAATGGACATTTCATCTCTATGACATTAACAGAGACGGATTTATCAATAAGGAGGTATATCATATTTAAATAGGCAGCCATAATTAACATAACTTAATTCAATTACTCACTCAGTCTTCATGTACCTCACAGGAAATGACAGAGATAGTGAGGGCCATCTATGACATGATGGGGAAGTACACATATCCGGCTTTAAAAGGGGATGTACCAAAACAGCATGTGGATGTCTTCTTTGAGGTCAGTATTTAGTAATTATTTAGTGAATGTTAAAAAAAAGTTTAAGTTTTGCAACAAAATGACAAAATTAATTAACATAAATATAGATATTTTTTAATTCCCAATATACTCAGTGGTGATTCTCATTAATTAAATTCTTATTATAATGTGGTTCAAAGTATACTCGTATTCGTAATCGTATTGATTTATACATTTCTTTTGATTTTGTGATAAAACATTTGTATGAATAGTTATATTCATCCGTAGCAATACTCTATGTGTGATTTTTACAGACAAAAAAATGTCAGAGCAACCCAAATTAATTTTCTCTCTCCTACAGAAAATGGACAAAAACAAAGATGGAGTTGTAACATTGGAAGAGTTTGTCCTTGCCTGTCAGGAGGTATGTTCATATTACATGCTGTAATCTATCTAAATCTGAATTTGGAACTGCATCCTGTCAATACTTTTTGACATATCTTTCTGCTAGAATAGTAATAGTAATCTTAAACACGCAAAATCATTCATGGCTCAAAAACAGCATTAGTTACTTGAAAAAGCCACATACTGTATGTTTATAAAATAAAAAAAATTAAAAAACGAAAATCCTCTGCAATGGTCATGTAATGGGATCAAGTTTCGCTGAAAAGGTTATACTGCCTCAGTGTGGTCAAACTGATGAATTACACCTAAACGTTTCTCTCTTTTTTTCACCAGGATGAAAACATGATGAGATCCATGCAGCTCTTTGAAAATGTGATGTAGAGAAGAAGAAAAAAACACGCAAGAATGCAAGAGGGATTTTACGTTTAAATATATATTTGCTATATTTCACTGAACTGAGTTCTGGGGGAATATGATGGCCAGAGAGTGATGAGAGTCTGGGCTTTGTTTTTCTCTCTCTGTTCAAACTTTGTAACATATTCAGTGTTGTTTCTTGCTGGTGTTTGGGGAAATTGCCCAGAATCCACTTTGATCCAGCCACGGAAGACTACATATGTTTGAAAGGTATTTCCTGACTAGTGGGTGGTGATGATCAACATCCTTCTTCCCTACGAAAAAGAAAGCTTGAGTGGCTTTTTTCATTTGCTTGACCCTAGAGCTCAGGACTTTACATTTGGTGTACTGGAACTGCATTCAGGAGGAAATACAGCCTCCTTTGCTTGCTTTCTTTGCCAAAAGAGCTTGCATGAGAAAAAACAGCAGATTTGTTCCCTATCAGTTGCTTGAAAATATGCTGGCCTTCAAAAAATCGAATTTTATGATTTATTTATCTATGACATGGGGTTTAAAGGATACTTAACTGAATGTTGATTTTGTCTTGTCTTGTAAGCGTTGTTTATTAGCAATTGTTGTTTCCAGTCCACCCGCTTAGTGTATGTCTATCTGTCTCAGTACTTGCCAAGCCATTTTTGCCCACCAGATCATAATGAATAAGGTGGGACAGAAGTTAAAAATGTGTGTGTCTAAGTAAGTCAGGAGTATTAAGGAAACTACAAAATCACAACTGTATTCAAACCCAACAAATGACAATCTAGTCCCTGGATACCCTTCTGTCCCCAGATACCTCTGCATACTTTCAAGAAGGACAAATAGAAGGAAGGAAAATAAGGAAAAATAATAATTATTTATGGGTCAGGGTCATTTGGAAGACATATAAGCTATGTATATTCTTGCAAGTATGGTGCCACATGAAGAAATGTCCGATGAGGCAGATATAAACTGTGAAAACAAAGTATCAGAAATATGCTGTGCAATTCAAATCTCAGTCAAAACCGATTAAAAGCATTTGTGGAATAACATTCAGCTGTGTTTTCTTATTTCATTGTTTATACTCTGAAGATTTGGGGTCATTCTGTTGGGTTATTATTATTTTTTGCCTAGGTGCTGGTAGAGTATATGAACGGCATCACTTTATTGTGAATCATTATTATTTAAAAACTTGATTATGACATCTTAAATTCATCATGTTTAATGTTAATAATTTATGTAAACGTTTTATTAAAATGTTTCACTGCTTGCTTTGCTAAAGAGACAACAGAATATATATATATATATATATATATATATATATATACATACATTACCGCGGGAAGTAGGGGTGCTGG
>NW_015555967.1:767614-792732 GCF_001515605.1 Sinocyclocheilus anshuiensis | reverse complement strand
CGACTTGCCTAAAATAAACAGACATAAAACACTTCATGCATTTCACAGTATTAATTTAAACATTTAACCAAGATAAATGAGCGCTGTTAGGCGCATATCCAATCGCTTGTGCGGAGAGTGGAAGCTAAAGCGCGCTCTGCAGGACATGGAGGCGCCAGCACAATCACTTGCATTTTTTTTAAGAACAGCGGAAACTTCAAAATACGCCTTCATTAAACCCAGCAACAAAGACACTCACTTATAGGCTATTAAACGAATAAATGAAAGTTTTATTAACAAAAGTTGCGCTTTGGATCCGCCATCATAGTGTTAGTCTTCTCGCATCACTCTTGTCACGTGAACCCCCCCAGCTCAAAATACGTTCCCGCGGCTATGTATATATACTAATTAAACTACAGTACTTTAATAATCTTTTTCTTTACTATGAACAAACATTTTTACAGTGCATTTATTTTATTGATGCAAACAATTCGCAAATGGAACACATTTTATTTAAATCTTCCAAGACACGCTTTTAGCCGGATAAATGTCAAGCTCTAGACGGCAGAGCGCATCTCAACCCAGCCCCAAACTCGGTGATATGGAGCTTATTCATTGGCTGAGCAGGAGGACCGTCCCAGTAATGGGCGTGATATACTCAATGTGGGTTAATTTGTCCATCCTGCACTCGAGCGCACGGTACAGTTCAGTGTACGTACAGCCACTCATATAGCCTACAGAGATGGATCTCGAACAAATGGGACCCCAAACCTTCCTGTACGGTATGTGATGCGATAAATACTTATCTTGATCCGTTCTTGTCATATAGTCTATTAGATCACACGTATAGTACGTAAACTTGGCGATATGCACTTGTAAGAGCATGGCGTTATTGCAGCCTGCCAACTACCCCAAGTTATATTGTCAGACTTAACTTGCTTAAAAACACGTGTTGATGTGTTAGCTGGTATACATGCATTGTAATATAGATATTAAATGGCTGGAAGTGGAGTGACATTAAACTACAACACGTGTAGAGCATTCGCACTAGCTAATCGGTTAGCACTAGATTATTCACAGTGGTAGTTAGCAGTTAATCTGACACCTATTTATGTCTGTTCTAGCCTTTATGATAAAATTCGAAATAAAATTACAAATTGAATTAAGTTATTAAAACAACGAAACCTCCACAGCTCGTGTCTCCCTGCACGCGCTCGCTAAACACGTGCACTCACTGGCGCTCCAAAATGGCGTCACTGTGCTCCACGTGTTATTAGACAACGCTCCAAGTGTCTGAATTTCGCTCGCTAGCCTTCAGCTTAAAAATGTATTCTTAGTTATGTCACAAGTCAACTGAATGCTCATTAGGTGCTTTTTTTCTTCAAAATTTCGTTTTCCTAACAAACACACCCAGGTTATTTGCTCTAATTATACCAACGCTAACGGCGTTTAAAACTATTGCCATCAGTGTTCTCCATCATCTACTTGCTTACTATAAAAACGCGACCCTGGTTTAAAAATGTCGTCTGCATTGTCAGGCCTTGAGCAGTAAATTAAAATGTCAACCTGTAGAGCATCTCACAAACCTTGCCACGTGTAGTTCCTTGCTTCCACATGAAGCCATGGCTGCGTTTTGTTAGTTTTGTTGCAGTAGACTAGAGCCTCGTTTTAAATGTAATTCTCTTCAAAAAAAAAAACCATGCAGTGACATGCAAGCTATAAAAATTATCGTGAACGAATCATTCTTTGGAGCCAGATTATTTAAATGAATCGGTGAGAATGATATTCCTTCACGAATCGGATTGAATCAGACCGAGCGGTTCACTGACTCCTTTATAAACCTAAAGATCTGTATTGTGGACCACGTGCCAAAGTAAATGAATCACTTCATTGGTTTGGAGAGAGTATTGCTTGAGAATACAGGTTTGCAGAAGTTAGTTAAACTTCTCATTAAAGGAGGGATCTTAATGCTTTTTTAAAATAAACTTTTGTTTGTTTTTACAGGTTGTGAGCTCCAGGCAGGCAAGGAGGTCCGTTTTAATCCAGAGGATGACAATTATGATCATCAGTTATCAGTCAGAATGGTATGTGGTCCTCCAATTTTCAGTAACTTTTAAATTTCATATATAAGGCATTTGTTTATTTGTTAATTGTTGCAGGCCTGCGTTGATCCCACAACAAAAGACGAACTGAACGTTGTGGAGATCGAAGGGCAAGATTCAGAGGGTCAGAAGGTCAAGGCAGTTCTGGCCACACTCAAGCCTTCCTCTCTCCCCAGCGTAAGTATAATGTCCATCCATTGAGCAAAGTCATTTCACACATCTTTTGGGTAAACTTGTTGATCTCCATGAATTGCTCTTGTTGATTTTAACTAAAGATGTGTTTGTATCGCAGGTGTGTTTGGGTGGGTTTGAGATCACTCCACCTGTTGTGTTCCGTCTACGCTCTGGTTCCGGTCCAGTTCACATTAGTGGACAGCATCTCATCAGTGAGTATTTCATAATACTTGAAGAGGTGTATGATTATTTGGGATTGTCTTCGATAAGAACTAATGGAAAACTGCTTTGGGAATTTTCAGGAAGCTTCTTATTTTTTGAACTTTTCTTTCAGTCATGGAAGGAGACCAGTCCTTTGATGAAGAGGAGGAGGAGGAGGAAGAAGAAGAGACACTGACCACAGCTAAGAAGAGGCCAGCGTCGGTGACTCAGAAGCTTTCAGTAAGTTCTGGAATGAATTAGGATCCTTTAATTGATATATATATATATATATATATATCTATCAGGGGAGAGCCGCAGCCCTGCAGAGTTCAGCTCCAACCCTAATTAAAACTCACCTGCCTGTAGCTTCCTAATAACCCTCAGACCTTGATTAGCTTGTTCAGGTGTGTTTTGTTAGGGTTGAAGCAATATAGTGCATGATATAGGCACGTGCTATGAGTGACGCAGACAGCTCACGCAAACAAGAACACATGCTGAATTGAGTGCTGTGCCTGCCTGTGATGAGATTGTGAATAAAAAAAATGAATATTAGTTGAATTTAAAATAAACATTTGCATTTGAGCATATTCAGCACATTTTTACACGGACAAATATGACTGCTGCACTCACGTCTCATGCAAGAGATGCAAAGAAAGTCATGGAAAGTTAAAACAGTTTTAACGTCTAGAAAACGCGACGCGAATTTGTGAAGGTTTATTTCCTTTCACTGCGTCTCATATGTTTTTAACCTTTTAGGCGCCAGGGATTTTTGGAAAAATGCTGGATTTTGACATCAAGATTTCAAAAGCTTGTGGCTTGAAAGGGCTTAAAGATAGAGATGCACTGGATCCAGAGCGCTCTGACTGGATCCAAAGAGCTAGTGCTACTTCCAGCCCTATTTCTCCTACCCCTGCTGTCTCTACCTCTAGCAACAGCTTTCCTATGGACACAACGACCACGTCTACCGCTGCCACCCCTATCCCCGTTGGGCAACTCAGAAAAAAATGAAGTTGGATGAAGAGGAGGAGGATGATGATGAGTAAGTGTTGTCTTTGCCATCTATGTAAAGTCATACATATTTAGTGTTTTAGAAAAAAAGTAAATGAAATGATAATTTCTATTTTACCTTCCAGGGATGATGATGAGGAGGATGATGAAGATGTTGAGGAGGAGGAAAGTGAAGAAGAAACTCCTGTAAAGGTAAAATTAGTTAATCGGGCCCTACATCTTGTAGAATGTTTAAACGTGTGATCAGAAATGCTTATTTTCCCATTTGTTCTGTCAGGAAAAGAAGGCGCCATCCAAACCACAGACCCCTGCACAGAACGGAAAAGGACTCAAGGCCAATACGCCTGCTAAACAGAACAAGACTCCTGAAAAGAACAAAAAGAATGACAAAAAAACACAGTCGCCACAGACGCCACGGGTTTTCACTGTCCCAGAGATCAAAGCCAAGATGATGGCGAGTGTAGAAAAGGTATGTTTTCCTTTGCATCCTCTCTGCATATAAAGTCACAATGGCTACGTTTACATGCAACCAAATAATCCGTTTGTAATCTGATTGACGGCTCAATCGGACTGAAATGCTTTATGTAAACACCTTAATCGATCGGAATGAAATTTCGATCGGATTGAAGGGGGTGGTTTATTCCTTTTCTAATACGATTGAGAGTGCATGTAAACACTCGTTCGGATTGACCCCCGAAACTGAAAGGTCTGTGCATATGCAATTACGCAGAAATAGCGTAATGACGTGTAACGCACTGTATCCATAAATGGATAAATATTAATTCTGCTGTTAAAAACAAATAAAGAAACCGGGTAGGAGAGGTTATTATGTGCAAACAGTGAGAAACTCTATATTTGTGCAGTGTGTGCATGTCAAAAAATATAAATTCCAATTTGAAGCTTGTGACATATAAACGCGCACATCAACCCGATCACTTTATTTAGCGTTCATGTAAACACTACATTCAGATTCATCAATCGAAATGAATTCAGTCTGATTGAACCAAAAATTGTGCATGTAAACGTAGCCAATGAGTTATTGTGTTTAGTAAGAAACCATTATCATTCTATGCTTTGATCGATGGGATATTATGGGAAAAGTTTGGTTAGTCCATGATATTTTTGAAAAGAAAAAAAGAAAACATACCGTAGGGCTGGACAATAATTCAATATCAATATGTATCATAGTGTTCATATCGATATCGGAATTATATTGTATCGACCGAAATTAAGAAATATATCGTGATATAAATTTTGGCCATATCGTCCAGCCCTGACATACCGGAAAAAAGCACTCAAAACGCTTTTTTGTTTTGTTTTTTGTTCTCAGGGTGTAGCATTACCAAAATTACAGCCGAAGTTTGAGAACTATGTAAAGAACTGCTTCAAAGTCACAGAAGCAAAGGTATGTGCACTGCTCTTGTGTTACGTTGTTTTGATATAGATATCACTGTAAAACTACATGCTTGCAGCCATGATGACTTTGTCAGATAAATGACTGGAATCAGGGACAGCATCTTGTTACACAGAAGGTGCTTCTCAGCTTCACCTTCACTGCCATTACTTGCCTCCAAGTTAAGCTAGTTAATATAATGTTGTCTTTGTGGTTCATTCAGAATATTTATAGAAATTACACTCAATTATAGGAATTAATAGTGAATAGAAAATAATAGGCTACTCAAATTCGCTAGTGTAAATGTTTTTGTTTTAATGTGTAATAATAATATTTTGTGTAATAAAATAATTTACATTTTATTTGTATTACAGTAAATATTAAATATAAAAATAAATATTTTAGTAATAATATTCTATTTTATAATAATTAAAAAAAAAAAAATTCTGACTGGTCTGGAACAGCAACACTGACTCTACCAATAGTGTGAGTCTGGGGTGGAGCTACCTCTTTTTTGACCATTGAATATTTGTGTCAATGACAAATAAGAATGTCTAAGACAGTTTTTTTTTTTTATGTTTGTGACTTTAGATTTGGCACAGTCATTTTTCAAATATTTATGAAGTTTTAACATAACTGCTTCGTTGTTTTTTTATATAAGAAATAATATGAAAACTTTTAATGAGGAAATTTTCATAAGGATTTTGGGACAGTTTTTTTTTTTTTTTTTGGCCCCCAAATGTTTAAAATAAATTCAAGTAAAATGTTAGTTATCAAAGAGGTGTATTCAAGTCATTGTATGCTTGAATTAATTATAAGTTCCTATCATGAATGAAGGTCTTACCTGTTCTTTTGCTTTTTGTTTTTTCCTTCAAGGTAATCGAGGAGCTCTGGAAATGGAGACAGAGTGTCAAATAAAATAACTAAAACCCCTTTTATTTTGCTTAAATTATTAGGCCCCTTTTTTTTTTCTGACCATGATTTTACTTGTTGGTTACCTTCAATATTATGTTTGTCCAACATACCCCTCAGTTTTTCTCAAATCCGTGCCATTCCTTGAAAAGACTAACTCAGAACATTACGTTTTTCATCCTTTGCAATCTGGCCTCTCCTCACCCCTGTGGTGTTGTCATGTGCAGGGAGTGTGGCCTTAATTTGGTAGCTTGTTGACTACCTGTCCATGGTTTCTTTAAAATGACATGGAAATGTGTATGGCATTCTGATTGGAGATGTGCCTGAGAATCAATTTACTGAATTCAGCTTGACATGATTTGCAATGCATGATTAATGGTTTTTCAGAATGGTATCAGTGATGAATTCCAGTATTTCAGCAGTTCATGTTATTTTTGTAATTGTCAATATCAGTATCCTGTAATATGCTTGAAGGTGGGATGTATTGAATGTTTGGGGTTGATTAGTCAACTGTAAGAAATCCAAATGTCAACAATGAATACGTAATATGACAGTCTGTGCCGCTAAATCTAATCTCTGGACTGCAATTCAGATGTGGTTCACTTTTTTGACTTCCTTAAATCGGTTTAAATACAAATAAAGCTTATATTTCACAAGTGTTAACCCATTTAATGTGGCTCTGGAGAAGTCTGTGCTTGACTGTGACATCTGTCTTTAAGAGTTTCTTAACTAGTCTGAACACCTAGCATTTAGCAAGGGGTAACGAGTCTAATTTTTTCGGATAAATCTATGTTTTATGTAACCAATGTAAAATTATGACCAGTCTTAAAGAAAAAATAAATTCGATGATTTACTAGTAAGACTAGTCTAAGCATTTTATGCACCTCAAATGTTATGATCGCTCAAAATTATTACCAGGTAAATACAATCATAATCTTAAACGATACAGCTGACACACAAGAAAGTGAACGAATAACTCGCGTCTTCCAACACTCATCTGGGGGAAAAATGTGAATGATAAGATTGCTTGTACTTAAAAGAATGAGAGCAAGGATAAGGGGACATTAGTTTTATTTGTATTAGCTTTTCACGAAAATGAAGTTTCTAGGTGATGTCCATATGGCAGATATGTACAGAAAAAAAATCATGCAGTTAATGGCCTGTATTCAAACAAACGGTGAGCATTATTAAGAGCAATGATTATACGTTGTGATCAAACTTGCAGGAAAATTTGGTAGTTTTGTATGTTGGTTCAGGGTGGCATCATATGAGGTCTTCAGAGTGGATGGAATCTTCTTTTCTCAGGTGTTTGGTCATCTCAGATCTTTGTAAGGGCTGGATCCGGACAGAAGCTTGTGTCATTCCAAGTTACATCAGGATTCCCATCCCGGAGCTGCTGTTCAAACCAAGCAAAGAATGATAATGTGCATTTGATCATATATAACTGAAGTACATTTGTAACACACTGTTATCTTAGATTATTTAGAAGTTTCACTTGTTAAAATATATAGTTAAGTATCATCAGCATAACAATGGAAACTAATCCCATATTTTCTAATAATATTATCAAGGGGCAACATGTATATTGAAAATAGCAGAGGGAGTAAGTCGGATCCTTCTGGCACTCCATACTTTACTGGCGTTAATTGAGATGATTCCCCATTTAAATAAACAAAGTGGTAATGGTCGGGCAGGTAGAATCTAAACCAGGGGTCTCCAAAATTGGTCCTGGAGGGCCGGTGTCCTGCAGAGTTTAGCTCCAACCCTAATTAAACACACCTGAACCAGCTAATTAAGGTCTTATTAGGCATGCTGGAAACTTCCAGGCAGGTGTGTTGGGGCAATTTAGAGCTAAACTCTGCAGGACACCGGCCCTCCAGGACTGAGTTTGGAGACCCCTGATCTAAACCTTAAAGCATGCCCTTGAATACCCATATCGTTTTGTAATCGATCTATGAGTATGTCATGATCTATAGTGTCGAACACGGCACTAAGATCAAGTAAAAATAGTAATGAGATGCAGCCTTGGTCTGACACAAGAAGTCATTTGTAATTTTAACAAGTGCAGTTTCTGTGCTATGATGGGGCCTGAAAACAATGAAATTCTTCATATATATATATATATATATTATACTTAATATTTTTATTTCATTTTTTTTTTTTTACACAGGAAGGAGCACAATTGAGCAGAAACAACTTTTTTTCTAAAAAATTTAGACATAAACAGAAGATTTTAAATGGGTCTGTAAGTTGCCAGTTCACTAGGATCTAGTTTCTTAATAAGTGGCTTAATAACCGCCAGCTTGAAGGGTTTTGGGACGTGACCTACAGATAACGAGCTAATAATATGTTTTTCTGCTACAGGTAACAACTCTTTAATTAATTTAGTGGGTACAGGATATAATAAACATGTTGTTGGTTTAGATGCCGTGATAAGTTTATTTAGCTCTTCATATCCTGCTATAGTTGTAAAGCACTGCAATTTTTCTTTGGGTGCGATGAAGGAAGCTGAATTATAAGATGCTGTAGATTCTACGTTTGTTATTGTATTTCTGATGCTATCTATTTTATCAGTGAAAACTGTAAGGACATATTTAGTTCGGGTGACGTCTGAGCCACTGAGCTAAATACAAACCTTGGATTGTTCTGGTTGTTTTCTATGAGTTTGCAGACATGCTCGGCCCTGGCAGCTTTTAGAGCCTGTCTAGCTAGTGCGGGTGTTGAACCCTCTCACCGGGAAAAGTGTGGGTGTTAAAACACCCACATCCCCCACGGGTGCGACGCCCCTGTAGCTAGACACAGTGTTGTGTTGCTACGGTTTGCCAATATTTTCTAAAACGGTTCACATGTTTTGCACCTTTTTAGCATTTCAACCAAATTGGATATTTTTATGCACTTATAAGTTAAATATATGTTTAATATGTTTAGACGTTTCATATATATTACATTTCTAGTTATAAGTTTGCGGCTGTAGACTGACATAGGATCACTTTCACGTAATAGCCAGCAGATGGCAGTAAAACACCGCCTTTTACCAAGCAATTTGCAGTTGAGCAACTGTAGAAGTGATGTCATGGCTGTAGATATGGAAAGGAGCCAGGAATACTTCCTGTGTAAATTATCCTGAGCATTGAGTCTGTATTACTGAAGGCTTTCTCAGATGACCCCGACTCAACTGTACACATCACCTCACCTTCTCCAGTCAAAGAGGCCTTGGCACAGGTCATTACTAACCATCTGTCTGTAAAGAGCTGTGGCGGAACGCCACAGGTTCACCCTGCGGAGGCTTCGACAGCATTATAATGTAAGGAGTCTGTTAAATCACTTTATAATGGACACCCCTCCATTTACCCCCCACCCAGGCCTTTAAAACAGGTCAGTTCCTGAGAGTCAGCACTTTGGGAGGAGGGAGTTGGTTGCAGAGGGCATAAAGGCATTTTTATGGTCCCACAGGATCCCGCATTTATCTGCTTGAGGACATAAGTGCTTCTTTGCTGTGGCAGGCATAATCGACTGCAAGCAACTACCAGGACTCTGTATTTATTTGTCGATCAAATTGTGTAGAACAGTAGTAGGGCCTCTGAAAGCAACGCATTACTCAAGAGAAGAGTGCTGCTTAGGGATTTGGAAAATGCCTCTTCTTGAAAAAAAAAAACATTAGGGGAATAACAAATTAAGCAAAACACACCTTTTGTGTTAATGCCAAAACAGAATGTTTATTACTTTTTGTTTGCTATTTACATATTTATCAAATACAAAATATAATACAGAGTTTGGGATGCAACAGCACACCTACATTATAGGAGCATCTAACAAACCCTTGTTTCATCTGAAATTGTTCTTTCCCTCTTCACACAACATTCAACCATGGAAGCATGATTCAGAGGAGTTTCTGAGCGGCATTTGGAATCACTGCTGAGTAAATCGAACCGATAAAATAAATTGCAACCACCCTGTACAACGTCATACGCCTGTCTTCTGGACGTTTCATGTGATTCCTCAAATGGTTGGGATGTAGTTTCATAAAAATAAAAAAAGTAGCTGGTTATCCTTTGAACCCAAAAAAGATGAAATATCCATATACTACCCAGGCTGACAAAAAGATAACTTAGATCGATGACAGAAAAGTGTGTGTTTATTTGTGCGTGTTTGTGTCCATTTTCCCCACAAATGGCCAGATTGGGGGCATTTTAGGTCATGCAAATAATTAATTAATTGTTACTTCCCTCTTTTGCATTAATCCTGTATTCTACAGCTCTGAGCAGTGGAGACATTACTCAGGGGGGGGCAGAAGGGCAAATGAAAGGATGGAGGAGAAGATCAGTGGATCTGTAAAAGGGTCAGCTGAGATGGCCTGTTCCCTTCTACAAGTGACTTTGTCAATGAAACTGACCCTGATGGGGATAAAAAAAAAAAATCTCTGTACTCACAGACACACCACAAAAAAGCAGACTTTGTTTATTCTGCAGTGGCTCATACGACGCAGAACTGTTTTATTTATATGGGTTTGCTCATTGTTGGATGGCCAATATTAGTTCCTCACTTTTTTGTTGAATGAAATAGCCTTTTAGGATGGAGATAAGGTCAACCAACATCCCAGTCCATCAAAAAAGAACGAGAATGTCATTTGCTTCTTGAGTTCTGGTACTCATACGAGCGCAGTCACTCCCCCGAGCTTGCCGCTCTCCTCGCTCGCCCAAGGCTGTAGGTTCTGCAGGGCGAACAGTGATGAGTTGTGGATGCAGAGTGGGTCTGTTGGAACTGAATCAGTCAAAGACTTCTGAAAGGCATCGTGCTGGAGTTGAATCATCAGCCGGTTGGCCTGCTGACGCTCTGCCTCCCTCTCCTCTGCCGTCTGCCGCCTGACATGAGATGGAGGGAAAAGATGGAGAAAATTAGAGGAGTAGAGGTTTTCATTTGCCACAAACTTGCTCATGTGCACATTTACTGCAGATATTCAGTTTCCAGTGCAAAGGGTGAAATTACAGGGTGAAAGAAATTCCAAGCAACATTAAGTATTTAAGACTACAACAAGATATGGAGATCTTTGAGGAACAAATCACTAATTGTGTGAATATTTTAGCAACATATAGATTTGAATATAATTCATCTAAGTTTTTGAAATTTCGTGATGTGCACATGGAGCCGAAAAGTTTGCGGAGAGGTTATTGATTAATCAACCGTACCAAAAGGTAAATGTTTATTTAAACATTACATCTGTGTAATGTCCAAGCAGCCCCTCCTTTTCTCCAAAGTGTGGCATGTCATTAGTGCCTTGCCTTGATTAATAATTCATATTTCTTCTTGACAACACCATTATTTTCCCATTAATTCTTACAGATATTATGGCCGTCAGTAGGTCAAATCTGAAAAGTGATTTCAGGTCATTACAGACACTAATCTGGTTAGTATATATATATATATATATATATATATATATACATACACCTAAACATATTCAGATCACTACAGACACAAATCTAGAGAGTATATATATATATATATATATATATATATATACATACACCTAAACATAGATAGATACTGTAAATAGATAGAAAGATAGATAGATAGATAAAATATATTACAATTATATCCGTAATGATTATGGTTCTATAGTTCAGCCTTGTCTTTAGTTTGTTAAACTTTTAAATGGGGCAGTTAAAATATACATTTCAGTCTGTTTAATGATTTTATATCCAGATTTGAATTTTTATCAAGTAAATCTGCCTATCATTCCCATAATTTCTGTTGCCTGTTTACAGCGCCTCTGGCTAAATCCATGTTACAGCAGTAAAACAGTCAGGACACCTATTTCACAGTATGTGTTATTGGACACCATCAATGTCCAGACAAATGTTTAGAAAAAAAAAATTATATGTATGGGCAAATATTTTCTAGTGAAGCTGTGGCGTTTTTATGCCTTTGTTCCATACCTGATCACACTTGAGTTTTTCACCATTTTTCTAAACCTTTCTACATCTTATATTAAAATATATCTGCCTTTCTTTCTCTGTCTCACCTCCACTTGGTCCTGCGGTTTTGAAACCAGGTTTTGACCTGAGCATCTGTCATCTTCAGAGTTTTGGCCAAAGCTGCTCGTTCAGCACTGGCCAGGTATTTTTGTCTGTGGAAGCGCTTCTCCAGCTCACAGATCTGCACTCGGGAGAAAGACGTACGAGGCTTCTTTCTCTTAGGTGGTGTGCGGTTCTGGTACGGGTGACCAATACGCCGAGCCACAGTGAAAGGCGTCAGGGCTGCTGTGGTATGTGAATAAGGAGAGAAAAGCCAGTGAGAGGTGAGGTAAGTCATGAAGAGTCTGACACACAGCTTACTGACATCCTTCTATCACACTAAATATTTTTTCTCAGTAAACAAAAAGCACAATTGGAACCTGCCTTTTCAAGATTGAAAATATTTTTTGTTGCCTTTTAATAATATATTTTTTTTTAGATACAAGATGTTAGATATAATATTACTGTTGTTTTTGCTGTATTAGTGTATATATTTTAAATGCATTTAAATGTTGTAAAGACAGACTGTCCAAGCTCACAAAAATGGGATGCATTGCACATTCTCAGAATAAATAAATTTTTCATTCTTTTTTTCTTTTTTTTTTTCTGAAGGCAAATTGTTTTTTGCACATTAAATCAGCTTTCTCTTAAAGGTTTGTGTAATTGTGTGCTGCATTAATCAGCCCAAGTTTCTGACTCTTGCTGAGTCAAAGGGAAACTGTGTTCCTCATCATTATAAATTACTCTATGCCTTCATGCACTATACCTTTTAGATGTCAAATTAGACTTTATGTTATTGATTGATAAATACTAAAAACCCTCATAAATAGATGGATTGCTGATGCTCTTAGGATTTGTTGAGAGGCCTGTTACTCAGGTTACATATAGGTTGTACAATAAAATCACAAAACGTATCTTATTAATGTTGCATCAAATACAATCAGCAGCTGTTCTTCTAATGAAAGTAATTGCCTACATTGTTAATTTATTTATTACCTAAAACGCACAGAGCAGCAGAGAGCGCCTGTTACCGCAGCTATAGGTGGCAATAATTAAAGCTGGTGAAATATTGATATGTTTTTCTAATGGCACAACGTTTGCCATTTACCCCAGAATAAAGAACGCTGGTGATCTATGTGACAGTCCTGAATTGTAAGAGTGTACATTCATATGCAAAAGAGCGGTTAAACTAAATATAACAGTACTCATTTATTTCTGTATTCATGTAACACGCTACAGTACGTATTTCACGTGTTTCCAATGTTTCAGTACGTATTTGAAAAACAAAAACAAATGCCCGCATATCTAATTAAAACTGTTTATTCTTAAAAAAATAAAATAAAATAGATGAAATGATTTTAATTATTAGATAATTATTCAGATATGTGTTAAAATGTGTCAAATACGCTTAAATTATATTGCAAAATCATGCAAAAAATAATAATAATAATAATAATTTTTACTTGTGCGGTTAACAGACACGTTGACCTAAGCTGAACATTTTCAGGTGTTGACTTTCTCTCGCCCTTTTCATTTAATTTCGCCCATAACCAGTACAGGTGTTTCACGCTCTTCAAGGTCAAATAAAACTAAAATGAGCTCTTCAGCATTCATTAATCTGCCGCCTCTTTATGGAAACAGCAGGATCAAGTTTCCCAGACAGACTATCTAATATTTACTGTATTGAAACCTCCATCAGTTTATCCTTGTGATTCTTTCACGAGCACACATGCAACAACATCACAGTTTGCACAACTAAAATGGCAAATGAAAGAGTGCATCAATGCTATTTTTGCTAATACATTTCTATTCCGATAACTCGCAAAGACTTTAAATACGTCATTTTTAAATGTATGTAAAATTTGAGTAATCCGTAGTGCGTTCATATGAATATAGACTATAGGCTAATAAAATATATTGTCTAATTGTTTAAATGCACTTTAATGATAACTGAAGCATCACATAATATCGTAGGCCTAAAGTTATTGCTAAAGCATGTTATTGTAGCGTGTCATCAACAATAACTAAAGTGTTTTTGTTTTTGTTTTAGTTCTTCTCTCATAATAATGCCGTGCTGTAAAAAAAAAAAAAAAAAGATAAAAAATAAATATATTTAAAACGAGAAAAAGCATACCAGAGAGTAGTCTGTTAGGTTACTAAAAGAAGAAATTAGTACGGTTTTACATTTCATAAGTTGTAGCCTAAGTCTGCTTGACTTTTTCTCAAATCTACAAACCACCGACATCTCAAAATACCAATATTTTAAAACATAATTCACTTCGAGTTTGGACTTTTTACAATTATGTTTGTGCTATTATTATAAAACGCAAATGGTGAACTTGAGTGATTTGTGCAGTCAATTCACCATTTCCTGATTCTGATAACTTCAGCCACGAGGATTTTTGTTAGGAAAACGAAAATAACAGATCGAAAGAATAGTAGTATTTGTTTACCTGCAAACCTGTCTTTTGCGAAGCGCTGGCTGTTGTCTATCCAGGGAAAACTGAGGCTCCCAAATCCAGGTACCGCGCTGGCCATGGGTGGAGGCACGGCCGCGGCCAGGGGCCTGTGAGCCGGGACCCTAATCACTCCTCCGGGTGCAAGGGTCAAGTTCACTCCGTATGGACTGGACTCCTCATATGGAGCCGCGATACCGTGAAAAGTGCCGGTTAGTGTCGTGTACGGCGTTGCGCTCGCTCCCGTTGGGCTGCCGAGATGGTAACTGCCTCCGCCCGCGCTGCTGCTGTTGCTCTCGGAATTATTCCTGGTCGAGTTCTGCTGTGATTCTTGATCGGTGCCGCTGAGAATCTGGTCAATGCCGAAGCTGATGGGTTCATGTTGGGTAGGTTGTGATGTTTGACTGGTGCCACTTGGGCTGGAGCTTGGGGCTCGGTCCATCCTCACCACCCGAACCTTTCCAGTGAGTTTATTCCACAGACAATTTCGGACTGCCCTGGAATTGTACAATGAAAAACTCTATCTCTATGAGTAAGGGAATCCCTAGTAATGTCTACTTTATGATGTATTACTCCTCGAGATTCAGGTCTTGACTTAGGATGGCTTGGACGCATTCGTCTGTGGGTAAAACGTTTTTGGCACGAGGGCTTGGCAGATTTCTGGCACTCTCTCTCCACTGGATCCCTGCACTGAGCTCGTTGAGCTCTTCTCTTCTCTGATTGGGCAGTGCTCAATCTCCCTCTCCTTATTGGCTTTCATTTTGTTACAAGCCACAAAACATAACGCGTGTTGTGACATCATTCTTTAAAATGCAGATCGTTTAGTCTCCCATTTCTGTATTGGTCAAGTATCTCTTTATTATGGACATGCTGACATCAGCATGCATCAATGGCTTTTTTAATTCTTGAGTATTTAATAGAGATTCTACCGTGGCCTCATGTGGAAAATAAAGTGCTCATCAATTGTGTTATTTACCATATGGCCCTTTTGTGTAGAAAAGGTAGTTCGTAGTGTAGTTTCATCAGATGAGATGAGGCAAGTATAATTGGATGACTTAAACATTTTAATAATCTTTCTGGATTCTAGAAACTCTAATCAGCGTACATTAAAATCAAACAACACTTATCAATTCACGCTTTAAGATTTAAAATAAAAATCTAATTTGTATGTCGCCTCCAGCAATTGGAGGAGTGCATTTGACCTCAAAGCTGCCCTCAACCTTTTTTTTCTAACATGTCAATCAAGTTTAGACTCGTTCTCTGCATTATTAGACGAAGAGAAAACAAATTAAATATAATTTTTAGTTATTTTGACCATGGGGCAGCTGGAATGCATTGTTCATAAAATTATACCACATCAAGATAAAAGACAACATTAAGGATAATAATAATAATAATAATAATAATAATAAATTTAGGATTTTCACTTTTGCTGTTTATTTTTTAGTCGCTCATGAATTAAAATTCTGCTTTATTTTATAAACCATGTTAATTGAAGCGCTTTTTAACTCGTTACGAAGATTAAACATGGTCTGAAAAGTATTTTAACTAAAAAGTATAAAAAATAAACAGAAAATAGACTGAAAAGTATTCACTAAAGAATGGTTTATTTATGTCCGATATAGAGTATCATTCGACAATAATGGTAACATTAAACATTGCACATGGATAAGCCTATAAAACTCACAAGTTACTAATCATATAGCTAATGCAGACATCAGCTTACTTTTTAATGTGTTCTTAAAGCCACGTAAATCATTTTGTTTCTGTTAAATCTTTTCTGAAACGTTACTGGAATAAGTCCTTTATAATTTATAAAGCACGTAGACCCAGCATCTTTCAGTGGCTTTTAGATGCTCTTTAGTTGTTGCATCCGGAAACCGTCAGTTTCACAGCTGTGCCCCTAAAGGAGCCTATACTGCTGGCGCTTGGAGAGCTGCACTCCCTTGCAAGAGTGTTGGGACACCCGATATTCTGACAGCGGATCTAAGTGGTTCCTTGTAATCTGCCGCGTAAAAATGATTATGCTCTTTTGGCCTGGCCTCCGCGTTTGATTAGCTTCAGGGGTTGGGAGCTGGTGTGGAGCAAATCCGTTTACTTTGAAGTAGTTGATATTTTAATAGACCATTAGTGAGTGCTGACGCTAAAAAGCCTCGTTCCCCCGGGAGCTCGGCCCTCGTCCAGTGGCTGAAGACGCTACGTCACTCCCGTGGTGCTTGTCGTTGACCCATGGTCACTGTTTCGCTCTGAGCCAATGCATTTATCATGCCACATATTTTCATCTCGATAGATAGATAGATAGATAGATAGATAGATAGATAGATAGATAGGATGCATCCAAACATGTGTTCAAGTAGCTATCTTACAATAGATCACTACTCATGCACCTAAAAAAATAAAACCCAAAAACTATATAGTAAAAAAGAATATAGGCTACTTTTTTACTTTTGTCTTCTTAGATATTATTATTATTATTATTGTATGTATTATTGTATTATTACATGTATTATTATGTGCAATACATGGTTTTTGTTTCAAAGGGGGGGTTGGGGGGAGAGGTGGGTATGAAATGCACTCATAAACATCTCGATTCTATGAGGGACACAAACGGTTTCACCTGGCAGGGCGCCGGAGGAGAACTCGGACCCACTTCCTTATCTTTGACCCGTGCAAACAATTTAGCAGCCGAGAATCAAAAGATTGATGAAAACTGAATTAAAAGCGTGAAATCCCTCGCTCAAAGAGCAAATAAAGGAATGGTTGGCGAATTGTTGGAGTAATTACCGGGATCTGCATATGAGCGGGCGCGCGTGCCACCCTGCCCCCGGCGCTGTTTTTATTGCGCGTGTCTGCCGTTATCAATTCTGCCGAACATTTTAAATGGGAGTCTGGCAGCCCGCAGTATAAAAGCGCTCAGATAATATGCAAAAAGACGACGCTGCTTTTGAATAATAAATGACGCCCTTTTATAGCGGCTTTAAAACACCTGTGATGCTACGATATGAAAAGACCATGATAAGTAATAGTGCATTTAAAAAGGATCTAGTATGTTTTTATTACTATATTTTAAAAAGCATAGAGTGAGAGAGACGGCGGGAAGGAAATGGGCTGAATGAGGAGGGGCTGGGGAGCCAGAGAGATATCTGTATTATTGCAATAAAAGCCAAGAAAAAAAGTGAAAGGCGCCGAAATTCCCTCCCAGCGAAATACCCTGCTTAATGAAAGTTTAGAGTCTCTCTCTATCTCTCTGCCCATGAAATATTCACTCAAATGTTATATAAAGCTCAGCGCCTAATGTCCTTTATGGCTTTTCTTTGTTTTTCAGCTTGTTGTTCTTGTTTATTATTCTTGGGCTGTAATAGAACTCCTTTTAATTTAGTTTACATGGTGCGTCATCTGCGCCTCTTTCTTTCTTTATTTCTTTCGTTCTTTTTCTTTCTTTCTTTCTTTCTTTCTTTCTTTCTTCCTAGTTGATTCAGTAGGCCTGTACATGTGCATCACTCTCATGAATTGACAGTAACGTGTAAGCTTTTCTGTTAAACATAAAAATATAAACAATTTTTGTGGAAAAAAGTCCTTCTTAGTCATATAATTGATGGATTTTTACACTGACCCGTTTAATGTGTGTCCGGAGAAATAAAAAAACTAGAACGTTTTTTAACCCCTCCTGTCTGCTAGTCATATTTCTATGATATTTAAACATGCACGATTGTGTGAAAAATTAAATACTGATGAAGAATGTCAAGTTAAACAAGAGAACCTACTGATCAAGATGATACTAGTTCTGTCTTATAAGATCTTGCCAAAATTGTGAGCGTGACCAGCAGACACTATTTGTTATGTTTATGCATTAGAATTATTGTTTCCAATCTTATTTGCTGTTCAGAATTTAACCATTTTCTATTTGTTTACCATTTAAATTAAACTTCTAGAAGAAATTATGATAGGTTGTGATGAGAATGGCATAATGATTATTATTTTATTAACAAGTAAATTGGAATACCACAACAAATTATAGATTAATTCACAAAATTGTACATTTCTAAATTTTCTAAAGTATTACAATCAATTTGCTAGTGTGTAACAACAGCCCTATTTGTACCTGACATTAATTTATACAGTTTAGACATACTAATTTAATTTAATTAGCAGAAGATAAATATAGAATATTATAAAAAGTTTGAGACATATAGCACACACACACACACACACACACACACACACAAATTACAAGTAACAAGTAACTTAGTTACAGAGGTTGACTAACACTTTCCTTTCCTGTCTCCCCTAATTGATTCATATCAGAGAGTTTTCAATATTATCCAATTACATGCTATTCAGGTATTTCTCCTGAATGCAGATATACACATATTTACTGTATTTGTCCCCACAAATATCCAACCAACGGATTTACAGTTTCACAACATGATTAAATAAGCCCCTATGAGCAGTCTCTACACTGAGATCAATTTACAAAAGACCATTGTACTGTAATACACATCAAGTTTTGTGAATAATTTTAGCAGTCTGTATGTTGAAATATACAAGACAGATTAATACAGTCAGACATTTGTTTTTAGATGTCAGAGCTTTGACTTTGTATACTGCATCTAGAACATCTTTTTCTTATTGTTCTTATTCAGCATACAATCAGCTATAGTTATTATTCTTTGTCTTTCATGGCTTCTTATTATTGTTGTTTTTCTTGTTTTTATTAGTTATCTGCAATGTATGGTAATATGAATATTTATCTGCATTCTCCATATGAAGTATCAGAAAGTAGCTGAATCAGGAAAGACCCCCTACTGTGGGACAGTGTAAACAGAAGCAGATCCGTTTGTGTTTGTGTTTGTGTTTGTGTGTGTGTCTGGGTGAGGGGGAGCACTGACACAGGCTTTTGCTTTTAGAGATCTCTGAAACTGCCCCTGATTGAGGAACCTGAAAAAAAAAAGATGAGCAATAGAGAGAGAGAGAGAGAGCATGCAACGCACAGCTGTTTAAGACAATAGAGCAGGCTTTCATGTAACCTGCTCACTGGGAGCATTTCAGCAACAAAGAGCCAAAGAGGAGTTGCCCCAGGGAGGAAATGGATAGCCTCTCTCTCCCCGTCCTCTTGCAGAGCGCTCTCGCTCACTCGCTTTGGTTCACACAGACACACAAGTGCATCTCTGTGCCTCATTATTGCTCAGTGTTCAGATGAGCTATGCTCTATTGAGTGAAGAGATGGAGAGAGTTTAACACACCATGCTGTGGAGAAATGAGCTGTAATCGGAAGTGCTCCTCTCGATGTATGTGTTTGACTGGACCCTGTTTGATGTGATGCAAAGATTGTGGTCTTGTAAATGCTTCACTTTGGCCATTTACTATTTCCACATTCTGTCTGCCTTGATGAGCTTTATCAGTAACACAAAACAGCACTGCCTAGGTTCCACCAACGAATCGAAAATAATCCACAAACTTAATAAGTTTTGTTTTATATTACATAGTAAAATATTGAATTATTATTATTAATATTATACATGAATTTAATTATATGTATTATTACATTTTATAAGAATATGACTATTTATACAATACAATTTATATATTAGTATAATATAATATAATATAATATATTATTTTATGATTTGATATTAATATATTTAGTCATATTTAATGTAATCAATTTAATATTATTTTAATCTCAAGGGGTTTATCCTAAAGAATAAAATGTGTTGCATTTGTCAAAAAAAGAGATGTTAATATTTATATTGTTGTTGTTGTCATTATTATTATTGTTATGTAACATTATTTTGTAATTTAACATTAACATATTTTATAGTATCTAATATTTTCATCTATTTATTTATTTATTTGCATTTATCATAGATTTAAATAACATGAAATTCTTATCTAGATCAATCAAATAAAGTTTTTATACAAAGAAAGTCAGTAGGGACCAAAACAACACCGGTCTCCACTGACTTTCTTTTGTATGGACAACAAACACTTTTTATAATAGACATTATTATATAATAATAAAATATACATTTTATAATAATTGACATTGTAATGAAGGCATACAAGTTTTTTTCTATTATTATATAGTAAAATATTTTTTTATTATTATTATACATTTATTTATTTATTAATTTGTAATAATTATTATTACATTTTTAATAATGTGATATTATTTTTATGCTTTAATATTAAGATATTTTATAGTATTAAATGTATTTAATTTAGTATCATTTTCATATTGAAATGAAATGTTAATATTTTTACAATTATTATAATTATCATATAACATTATTTTACAATTTAACATGAATATATTTTATAATATCCAATATTTTAATATAATTTTAATATTTACATTTGTTAAATATTTTATTTAAGAGTATTTTATCATTTATTTTACATTTAAATAACATGGTATTCTCATTAGGATCAATAAAACAAACATTAATGGCAGTCGTTGGAGGATCACAGAATGTAATATAAAACATAACCAAATCAGACCCCATACAGAATCCATTGCTCTAACAGGTTTGCAGGTAAAACCATCATCAAAACGGGCAGATGTGATCACTGTACATGGAAATAGACTGACACTGTGTGTGCCGGAGGGGATGGCAGATCTGTGGCATGTGGAGTGCAGAACCGCTGCTCTGATGGTTGAGTGCGTGGCTCTGTTTCGCTTTAATGGCAGATGAGTTGGGGGTGCATGTTTGAGGGGGGCAGCTGCAGGAACCATTGCAAAAGTCTGACTTCTTTGGCCTGGAGAATAACTTTTGTTGGGACACTTGATGCTACACTTTGTAATTATTACTTCTTCAGTTTGATTATTTTGCTTACTACATGTGCATTGTCTTTTCTCTTCATATGTGTCTGTGTGTACGTACTCGTGTATTGATACACTGAGCCTGCGTGTGTGTGTGTGTTTTGCACGTGTGTGGCGTCGGTGTCAGCCTCGCCGTGAATCGTGTCAGAGGCACTCAATAAAAGGCGATTATGCAGTGTGTCGCTGTGCCTCTCTTTGTCTTCCTAACGACTGCCTTTTGACCTTCTCACCCTGCCTGCTGCCTGCCGGTGGGAGGGGAGGGAGCACGGACCAGCTGCCACCAGTCTTACTGCCCCTCTCGCTGGCAGAGTCCTCGGCTACAGCCCCTGCTCCTCCCAGCACGCTGGGCCCTCAGGGTGGAGCAAGCTGTTGAGCCACCAGTCTCCCTGCCGTCCCACCTGCCCTACACATTTATACATACACACACACCGTCTCTCAGCATAGCCCAAGGCATCGCTGTCTCCTCCTATGTCTCATCCATCTCCGTTCACTTCCAGTCCGTTCATTTCATGTTTTGTCACTTTTTGGGGGTTTAGTTTTAGTGCTATTTTCTTTTAGTAGCAATTGTTGTTTTCCCTCCAAGGTGTTTTCGTCTGTTTACAGAGTTAACTGTCAGTTTTAAGTTACATTAGGTGGTGACATAAACTTGTAGCTTCTACTGGTTTGAGGGTGTTTATAGGATCTTCTATTAATGTTGTTTGCTGTCTCGAGTATGTGTGTGCTGACATCCAACATGAGGCTGTTGTGGGATTTAAGGGATAACGGTGCTAGTTATGGACACTGAAAAACAATGGCAACATTTTATAGTGAGGTTCAGTTAGGGAGTGTTAGCATTAGCATTAGATAGCCTATCACAGGCTAACAATGAACAGCATGTTTTAACAGTTTTTATTAATCTAGGTTAACGTTAGTTTATTATAGTTTTGTCATGTTTGTTCATATTATTTGAATTTTAAATTATACAAATGGGAATGTTAAAAATGCATTAACATTAATAAACATTAATAAATGCTCTAAAAGTATAGTTCATTGTTAGTTTGTGCACTTTAAAAAAGTTTCAAAGTTGTACATTAAAAAATATTGGAGTATGTTTTAACAGAAAATACTATAAAAAGTTAAATTTACTAGCATATTCTGAGTAGAATAGTTCTCCCAAAAGTTCATTTACTCACCATAATCTCGTTCAAAAACGGTATGACTTTATTTCTTCTGTGGAACACAAAAGAAGATATTTTGGTTGTTTTTATTTATACAAAGAATATCAATGGGGTCCAAAACAACAATGAAACCAAATTGACTTTCATTGTATGGACAACAAACACAAAATAAAGGCATAGGCCTACAGGTTTGATTATTATATCATGTATGCATGTATGTATGATAACGTGTATGGTGAACTCAAGTGTATTCAATAAAAGAAAAACTGTTATTAATTCCTCATTACTACCTTGTTTCAACCAAATTAAAAATGTACGCTTCACAGTTAGTTTTAGCAATGTCCACCAATGCTCTTGCAAACCAGCAGCACTCATGAGCCACAGCAATGGACACACACACACACACACACACACAGAGAAAGAGAGAGAGGGGGTTCTTTCTGCTCTTTTCTTTCTGACATCTCCATGATGGATGGCTTTCAAACACACACTTTATGAGCTGAGCATTCATCTGGATTCACAGCATCCACAACCAGATTTATCTGGGACATGTATGAATGTGTGTGTGTGTGTGTGTGTGTGTGTGTGCACGCGCATGTGTGAACCGAACGTGAGAAAAAAACTGGGTAGCGACAGAGAAGCAGTGAGGTGCGGAAAAATATGCATAGAGCTGTTTTAACGATTCTGTGGTCTTTTTTGACTGAAATCCCACGTATAACTTTTACATTTAATTAATTGGGAGAGGACTGTCAGGACAGGGGTTTGGAATTTAGTTATTCTCTCTATCTCTCCCTCTCCTTCTCCTTCATCCTCCTGTCTCTCTCTCCCTCCTCCCCACTTTTCAGAGCGATTAACGCCCGGAGGATAAGACAATAAATCCTGGCCGCGCCGAATGAACGCCATTCATCATATTCATTTTCCTGTCGATACAATTATGAAAAGCCTCTGGCCTTTCTCTCTTTCTCTGGAACTCAATTCTGCTCAGGGAAAACGCAATTAGTGTGAGAGTAGGAGAAGGCTATCTTCAACTCCCTCTCCTCGATTCATCCCTCTCTCCATCCCTCTGCTCCTTCAACTTTTCCCGTTTCGTTATTCGAGAGGAGGCGAGAGGAGGTTGTGCGCTCCGTGCCGTTCGGAGTTGCCCTTTCCGTCCATCTGCTCCATGCGATCGGTAGTTGGAACGCAGACTGACACCTGCTGGTCAGCGTCTCTTTCGACTCTGAAGCACAGACGTTATTGGTTTATCATTATATGTGTTTATAAAGCACTTTTCGGGCCGACTGCACTTTGCTTGCGTGTGTGTGTTCAAACAAGAGTGCAGGAGTCTTGTAGATGATACATGCTTTTATAATACACACTGTATCATACTGATGTATAGCGTTTGCGCGAGAGGAAAATACATTTCAATTGCCGCGTGTATGTGTGTTATTCCAGCGCAATAATGTGTTTCAATGTAATGCTTCTATTTGAGTTAGAGACGATGACGATGACGAACCATAAAGTGGAATACTGTACTGTGAATATATCACGGTATTTTATGAACATGCTAAAATATCATTTACACTCTCTGAGCAGCACTGAGGAATAGCCTAGATTAGCTGAAATAGAGAGGGGAGATTCTCGAATCCCATAATGCTTTTCAAAACATTTTTTTTTCTTCATCTTTTCGCTATTATTGTTGTACGGAGAGAGCGGGAAATGGACATGGATGTGGGAGTGTACAGGTGAATGAGAACAGGAGGGAGAGATAGAGCCACTTTATGAACGCACACGAGAGAAGAGGAGAGCAATAAGGTGAGTAACCAGCCCTGCGGCCCTATGCTGCCAGACTATTTAAAAGTTATTAACACACATCTTTAAAAGGAAGAGCAAGAGAGAGAGCGAGAGAGAGAGAGTCAGGAAGATCGGCCAAAAAAAAAAAAAACAACAACAATTCTGTTAGAAGAGGATCCGCATGGATGCATGGATGGATGGATGACTGAATGGACAAGAGCAGTGCGTTAGATGAGAGAGAGAGAGAGAGAGACATGCCAGGTGTGGGGCCAGTCGTCCGCTGTGGGTCTCCCACCGTCCGCCCACCCCCCCTCATGGTGCTAATTGATTCTGGCTGCTCTGAGCTGATTAGTGTGAGGACTCATGGGGTCTGAAGGCTTAAGCCAGCTGTCCCAGAGCAGTGTGTAGCCCACCCCACCACCCACCTGTGGCACTGACGCCCCCTACTGGAGCGGCAGGGTACTATCGCATTAAAGGGGAGGGTAGGGTAGGGGCAGGGAGTGGACAGGAGATTCAACGCGCTTAATGTAATTTTGATTGCTTTCAGATGCTGGATGCAGAGTAATTAGTTAATAGGTAATTAGTAATTATTGTGTGCTTGGCAGATTAAGTGTTTGAAGCTGCGATGTGCTGATGTGATGGGTCTCGGTGGTGAAGCACCATATCTGCACATCCTCAAGTCTAAACAGACCGTACAGTTCGTGTGTTATTCACTTTGCAAAATATTCACTGACTTTCAAAGTGAACAAAGTTTTACGGGAATTGTTAGGGTAATTTTCAGGATGCAATTTGTTGAGGTCTGGCAGAAGTGACTTTTGGGTAATTTTAAACAATTAGTGAACAAAAATAGTGTTTAAACAAAACTCTTTTGTGATACACTTGTGAAATGTAAAGCACTAAATAATTACAATAGGGCCTACTTATTTTTGTCGATATACCGTCCAAACTGAAAGCACTGGAGCAGCCTACTGTTGCTATGGTTACCGTCTCAGCAACGCGACTTCTGCTTGCGAAGGCTTTTTTTACCACGTTTAAACTAACTTGTGCGAAATGATGTTGAAATGTGTGTGTGTGTGTGTGTGTGTGTGTATATATATATATATATATATATATATATATATATAAT
>NW_015555967.1:747847-765133 GCF_001515605.1 Sinocyclocheilus anshuiensis | reverse complement strand
GTATATATATATATATATATATATATAATTTTAGAATTAATTTATGCTAAACAGCTTATAGTAATAAACCACTAATTGCAATATCAATAAAGATACGCTTAGGCCTAAATATTGTAAGATGACTTTTCAATGAAAAAATGTGTTGCATTACCTCTTTACTGAGTTGCCCCAACTCCCGGAGAGAAAGCAAAACCACAATGAGATCACACTAGATTACACACACTCTCCCAATTCTTATAAAGTTGACAATTGAATAATAAGAAAACAAAAGCCACAAAGAAAAAAAACACAAACCAACAAACCTCAACCATACAATTGCCGATAGCAATAAACTCGCAACCTTAAATCAACAGAGAAGGGAAAAAAAAAAAAATAATAAAAAAAAATAAAAAAAAATATATATATACAATTCATGTGGCCCTTCTGGTGCACCCTGCTAGCTCTTCCCTTTCAGGATAATTAGTACTATTTATAATCTTTTTAGTCTAGGTCTATTAGATAAACAACTTCAGTTCTGAATCTTTTTTTTGTCAGATATATGAGGTATGTTGGTAGATTTTGCATAAACCTATTATTTGAAAAAAGAACAAAGGAAAGGAAGATAAATTGTAGGCTGAATGAAGAGCTGAATAAGTGTAAATGTTGTTGTATGAGATCTAAAGAAATTAAAAATATTCCATTCATATTTTCACCTCTCCCAGGTAACTGGCAACCTACCATAAATTTTCAGCTTCAACCGTTTGAAGTGTGTGGGTATACAGATTGAATATTTGTTAATATTTGCCCGCTATAATTAAGAGACAAAGTTGTGTGTCGGTGTACCTGTCTTTGTGTGCGCATAAGTATGTGTGTGAGTGCTTATGTTTGTGTGTGTGTTTGGTAATTGGCTGTATATTAAAGATAGTTGTGATCCTGCCCTCTCTAACACAGCAATAAAGCTCACTTAGAGTGTTTTATTAAAAACAGCCAGCGAGAGGGGGAGATGGAGGGATGGGGCGGCAGAGACGTAACAACACAAAAATATTGGACTTTTTCCTGTATCATTTTTTGTCTTTAAAAAGTCCAAATGACCACTCAAATTGGGTAGTGCATCATTCTCTGTCATGCAGCTGAAAGCGTGGCAGACAGTTCTAATTCATCATTTTGGTGATTTAATAGCTGAGAAATATATTAAAATAATAAAATGTGGGCTGAAATGCCCTGGATTTGCAGTGATAAATAGCCCTCTCTGGCCTGATCGGATTAGTTGCACTAACAGATATATTGCGGTCAGGATTCACGCAGGCACGCACGATTGTTTTCCAATAAAAAGTTGCATATTAAATTCCAACACAGAAAAGGAGGGGAGAGGCCCTTCTATCTACAAACCCTCCAGAAAAAGAGATAGAGGGGAAAACGAGAGAGATGAATGTAGAGAGGGAATAAGGGATTTTAAGTGTTACACCGATACCATCCGGAGATATATTGCCAGAGCCGAACCACCACAGCCGATAAGTAAGCTACTTAAACTTATTTATCTGGACATTTATAGCAAATTCTCACACATACATAATTCCTCATGCTCAGAGAGTCATATTAGCATGCTCACAAGCTCATAAACTTTCATTTAAACTCTCTCTCGCTCCCTCCCTCCCTCCTTCCGTATCCCGGAGGAAAACATTTGGAGTCTCATTGTCCTTCGACTCATCAGGAAGTGCTTGGTTGTAATTAATTAGCTCATTTGTTTATGCAAATGTCTGCAATTAAGTCATATTGTTTGTTAAAGAGATAATTTTCTAAATAAAAAAATGTCTTGTATCTGAGAGCAAATGATGTTTGTCTAATTAAGCACATTAGTCCAAATTTGTAATTAACAGAGCATAATTAGGTGGGAAGATATCCTGTTTATGCGTGACGTCATCAGGGGTTTAAATGCACAGAACGAGAGTCTGACAGACAGATGGGCAGGTAGACTGAATCGCAGACGGATGGGGAGAAAAAAAACAGACAGCAAGGATAAAAACGGGTGAAAATCAGACTATATCCAAGGGACAATGTGTGGGAGAAAAATACACAAACATGTGGATTCTTAAGTCAACAATCTTTAAATTTTCCCATTACCCTTTCGGACGGGAAAAAAAAAAAATCTGTTTTACATTTAATCTAATGTTTTCCATTGCAATCAGCGTCTGCATTTGCTGTGATCTGTACCCAAAATGTGTGTGTGTGTGTGTGTGTGTGTGTATTTATTTATGTGTGTGGGTGTGTATGTGTGAAACACGATGGAGGGAAGGTGTTCGGGGTCAAAGCGGTTGAACATTAAAGGGTTAAATCTCTTTCATTATTACTCCCCAAATCGACCTGGGGGGATGCAAGGAGAACTGATTAGAAAGGAGAGAGGAGGAATGAGAAAGCTAAAGAGAGATGAAGACAGATGGCAGAGAAAGAGAGAGATCTCAAAATAGTCCGATATAAATCATAACAATCATAACCTCAGGGCATGTCATGATAAAGAAGAGAAGGAAAGAGACAGAGAGAAAGAAAGAAAAGTGAGGGACACTATACAAATACAACCACAATGTACAGCCACAGGAATTGTTGTGATGCTTATTTGTTAAAATGTGAGGGCTTGTATATTATGATTATTGTTACAGTACATATGAATTGAGAAGGCCCAAATGTGTGGACGTAATAAAATTGTTTGTTTGTTTTTTTGTTCCTTTGCAAATACAATGCATGACTAGAGCATTCAAGAAGGATTCAAAAGAAAAGTAGCCTGTATGACTCATATAAGTCTTTTGAAATAATACTTTGTGTGAGAAACAGATCTCAATTTAAGTTATTTACTAAAAATCTTTATATCCGCCCTAAGAGTTCATTGGATTTTTTTCAAATTCATATTCAAATCAATCACTCTAAAAAAGAGGTTGTTTACATATTTACAACCATATTATCCTGAAGAAACCTTCCATGATGAAATGGCTCTTTTTGATTCCCAGACTTTTTTTTTTTTAAATCTGTAACTGTCAAAAATGTATTCAATGCCAACTCTTCATTGATTTTTTTTTTAGAGATCATATATCAACATCCAACAACTCAGACTGTCAAAGCACTCTCAACAGGTACTTGATATCCTTCTTAAAATGTTTATGAACTTTAACTTGCAAATTGTAATAATAAAGTACAATAATAAAGGTTCCAAAAGGAGTTTTTGCAGCAGTTATATAAGAACCATTTTGGGTTCCCCAAAGAACCTTTCAATGAACAGTTCCTAAAACAGCCATTGTTTTCATAATGTGAAGGACATTTTAATAATCTGAAACTATAAAGAACTTTTGTGCAATGGAAAGGTTCCACGGATGTTAAAAGTTCTTAATGAAACCAAAGAGTGTAAGTTATTTTTCAGAGTGTAAGTGTGGACAACTCTGTTCAGCTGAGGATACTTCTCACCTCTTCTCCACTAAGCAGGCAAATGACAGACATATTAAATTTATGATCCATATCATTAGAGTTTTCAATTACTTGAGTTTATGTATAAACATAACCAGTCAGAAAAACCCATGACTATCCCATGTCTTTGTAATGCAGTACCTAACCTGGTATATCATTGTTTTTTTCTAAAGAATTCCTTTGAGTTTGATCCTTTCATTGAATCATTTCAGATTCCTTTCACAAACGCAGACTGAATAATCTGTTAATGAATCAAATTAATTCGGTTCAAGTTTAACTCACTCAATCATTGATTCATTGCAGCAGTTAACAGCTCACTGAAAAGAAGAACATTATCAGTGACTTAAATTTCAGTTTGTTCCTTGCACACATATCTGCTATGGCTTCAGAAGACATATTTTTTAATCGTGGCTGTATGATGTATGCTGTACATTTATTATTTTTGCTATGTAATGTACATGTAGGCCTATGTCTTCTGTATGTACGCTATGCGCACATAAAAGTAGGCCTTGTGCGTTCATGTTTTTGCCGTTTTTATGCGTCAGGGGGAAACGTCTAAGAGAGGGCTGAAATGAGTAGTCTATCTCTTTTGGGAAGGAAAGTGCCTCTGAAGAGATTTTCGCCAGACCAGCCCGTGTCCCAAACAAGCCACAAATGAACAAATAACACACAATACTTTTGCATTGTGCGTTTGAAGAAAAGTACGTACCACAGGGAGCGGCGGAATGAGACCGCGGTGTCATGAGGATGACGGGACAGTGGAAAAGCAGAAGATATTGAAAGCTGGGGGGGTCATCAAAGTGATGACCATTTTACTCCATGGTCATCACTCGTAGAATGACCATGGAGTAAAAATGAGAGAGAATGAAACGATAGAGAACTACCGAAACCGCGATCATTTGTTCTCGTGCGACTAGACTCTGGCTAACCGTCCAGAGAGTTTTACACCACTTCTCCGTTATGGCTGACCAGGGGGAGGGCGCAAGACAATGTCATCTCTTTGTAATTGGTTTTTAGTTGTAATTTCTTTGTGTTTAACACAAATAGGATGGTTCTGTTAATGTTAAGTAGGCTTGTGTAATAAGTTTCTATGACCTGCAGGAATTCCTAATCATTAATTCAAGCAAAAGCCTATAATGACCTTCTAATCTGTAGCACTTATGAAGAACATTAGTCTCTTTCTCTCTCTCTCTCTTTCACTCGCTCTCTTGTCCCACCTCTAACTCTCTCTCTCTCTCTCTCTCTCTCTCTCTCTCTTGCTAAGAAAAGCTAATTAAAATAGCCATTTGGCAGCCTAGCGTCCTAATTGCTATTCCCATCATTGCTGGTCGATTGGGAGGAGATAGAGAGATAAAGGAAGGGGAGAGAGTGAGGAAAAGAAAATATGAGCGAGAATAAGATTGATAATGAGATAACGAGTCATTAGAAGCATACATTAGTGAATACAGCCCAGGCCTAATGTCCCCTCAATCAGTTAGAGCTCTCTCATCCTTGCCTGTCTTCTTTTTTATCATTCTGTCCCCGCATGTGCATCCAGCCATCTCCTGTCTTATATCTGGAGAAAAGGATGTCCTCCTCTGGCTGGTAAAGAGAAAGTGCTGTGGTCAGGTTTGTGATCATCTTACTTTTAGATAATTTTTTGCTTTAATGAAACCATGGCATTTTGATGGTTTATAAAAAGCACCAGGCCGATGTAAAAGAATATAGAATATAATCTGATTTTGGATTGCAGAACTGTTTCCAAGCAATACTTTGAATATATCCATTGCGCCATCTTCTGGTGATCTGCAGCAATGTAAATGCATTTTGAAACCAAACCTGCTGATTTGGACTTTGAAAAGCGCGTTTATTTTGAGCATTTGTTATGCATTACATTGTTAATTAACCATGTTTTGCACAACGAAAATGTGGATGGTTACAATCAAATTGTTTCATTGCTGGAGATACAACACAGCTTTGAAACTGCATGTCACATCCTGAACAGGCTGACTAGTTTAGACAACTTGGCTTAAACCGTTCACATCTTGCTAAGAGTTACAACCTTTTTAAAAAAAAATTTATTTTTTTTTGTATTACCATTTTTTTTTGCAATTGCACATAAATGCATTGTGTGCAAAAAGGGGATTACTTAAAGGATTCCAGGAAGGGATCTGCACCTAATCACCAACATACAGTTTAGTTGGCAGGGAATTACAAGAGCTCAAGAAATGGGAGGAGAGAATTAAAGGCAAAGAAAGAAAGAAAGAAAGAATACCATAGGAGTAGTGCAATTATTTGACGCAAATAGTTATCTTAATTTAATCTTTAGTCATTTTGTTATGTGTCATCTAATATTTATATTTTATTTTATTTCAGCTTTATTTCAGTTACCAAAAACAATTTTAATACTTTTAGTTAACAATAACACTAGGGGAAGGATATTGAAGAAAAAAACAATAAAAGAAAAACTGAGAAAAATATAATAAAGAAGAATTAAGTACATAGCTCTCTGGATTCCTTGCCTATTTACTAAATTATTTTGCTTGCTCTTAGTTTTGGAATGTTATATTATTGCTGTCTTTCAGAGCATTAATGCTCTTTCAGCCTCTTACTGCCTTCCTTTACAGCTTTTTTGTTGCCATTATTCACTGCCTTGTTTGCCTCTCTTTTCCGTCTTTGTATCCATATTGTGTAGACACCTCCCAGAGTCAGCAGAAGTATAAGGAGAACCAATGCAGCTACATCTAGACAGTAGTAGGAGTACACAGACATGTTGTAGGCCTCAGCACGTAGATGGGGTGCACCTTTATTGCGCAGGACAAACTCGATCCAGTACACTGCTTTGTCGAAAGGATGCAGAGGCCGGTCTTGATGTAAACTGGAGAGCTTCTGCATGTTCTGACGATACGTTGGGTTCTCTAAGATATCTCTCAAAGCTTCAAGAAACTCTTCTGTGGTACAAGTAGCTGCCTCCTGCATCCGTGCCACCCCTCTTGCCTGAAGACGTACAATGTTATCTAGCTGGTCAAATAACAAAGGGAGTCCCAGAACTGGCACCCCATGATAGATGGCTTCGTATAGACCATCCGTGCCCCCATGAGCCACGAAAGCACGGGTCTTTGGATGGCCCAGCAAGTCATTCTGAGGTATCCATTTAAGCAGTAGGGTGTTATTGCCCAACGATGAAGGTCTCTCTCCAATAAACCTCCACACCACCTTCTGCGGCATGCGAGCAAAAGCTGTGGCAATGGCCTCCATGACCTCTCGGGGCAATCCTGCAATCAGTGTTCCCAGAGACATCACGACCACGCCATGGTCTCCTGAGCTCTGCATAAACTCCTCCAGCTCGTCAGGAAGAGGATTGGCCGGACGACACTGGAAGCCGCCAATGTAGACGAGGTTTGGCATGGAGGGTCGTGGGAACTCGAACACAAAGTCTACATGGACAAGCCACAGCTCCGCCGAACGTTGCATGGCTAGGAGGTCAGCGCCAGGAGGGAAGTAGTTGAGCAACAAGCTGGAATACATGGGAATCACCAGCCAGTGCTCTTGAATGAGGTTCAACCCATAATGTAGAAGGTTACGGGTTCTTTCTAACAAACCCATTCGGTCTGTTAGGCCTGAGCCGGGCACAGGCACGTAGGATATGGGAGAAGGTGCGATGGAGAAGTGGCCTTCTCCGAAACTCATCCAACGGACGTTATAGACCATTGGAAGTTGGAGGTGATGTGCCAGAATGACCCCACCAGGTATGGCAGGGTCAGTGAGCATCAAGTCATAGTTCGCCATCTTTATTTGTGTCATCAGATCTTTGTTCTCCAGCATGGTGGTGAGCATGGCACAGTTTGCAGTGTGAGCAACCTTTATGATGCCAATAAATTCTGACATCTGGACCAGCAATCCCATCATTGGGCACTTCCTGCGGGCCTCAAGAATCCTTTGGACTGCGTTCTCGAACAGGTCCAGGTCTATGTATTTCTTTTTAAGCTTCACTGTAATCGAGGTGTAGTAAGGTGAATTCTTCTGAATGAACCAGCTGTCCGTCAGGCGAATCACACTCAGCTCGTGTCCATGAGAGTGCAGCTTCTTCACCAGCACCTAGAGAGCAGTAATACAGTGTATAGTGTACTAGAGCATCGTACTAAGCGAGCTGAATTGATTTTCTGTTTTGCAAGCATGTTTTTTTTTTTTTACAGCAAATTTAATTGTTTTATCTCTGGCACATGGAAGCCAGTTTTCACCCAACATTTTTCAATTGTGACTTTACATCTCACAGTAGTTACTTCAAATTTTGCAGTTGATTGTGACTTTAATTTTTGTTATTGCAACTTTATATCTCACAGATGCAACTTTATTTTTCTTAAAGGGGTCATATGATGTTGCTAAAAAGAACATTATTTTGTGTATTTGGTGTAATGAAATGTGTTTATGCGGTTTAAGGTTCATTTCGCTTTCACAACGAAACACAGCGTCACACACGGCAGGCTAGAGTCAGCGGAGGCCGGCTTGAGTGAGCGGCGACGGGTGGGCTTGCGGCAACCACATGTGACGACCCCGGGCTGGACTCCGCTTCGTCCACGGTGAAAGCCGATCCGGCGATCCACAGCACGAAGTTGATGTATTTCCTCAGCGACCAGCACGGATCAGCTCCAGGCATGACGAAGCGGATATCGTCCTCTTTTGGAAAGCCAAACAAAGTAGTTTCTACTACTTCTACTACTAGTTATTCACAGGCAAGATCACTTTAAAATATTTAATCAAGAATCATCAGAGAATAAACAATATAAAGATGCAGATACTTTCTAAATGCACCCAAGTCATTCAGACAAAATCATATATATTAATTATGCAGGTTAGGTATTACACTATAGATCAATTAGTATAGTCTATAAATATGGTGTCTATAAATTTATGTCTATCATGCAAGTAGCAGTCCTTCTATTTAACAAATGTTGTGATAGACGGAATTGGTGCCATCTGGACTACAGGAGCAACTGGTGCCGCACCGATCACTCCAACCGACTGCTGTGAAGTGATAACTTGTGGTTGCCATTGGAATGGGCTGAATCACTGGATGTGTGGTCACTACAGTGACAGTTTGCTTGTGTGCTTTGATTTCTCTACTCATCTGACACCACGAACACCAGATACAACAGCAAGTCACCATGATGTCCTCACAGATACTGCCCTGTTACAACACATACAAACAATGATTGTTTTGTAGCCCTCTCTGATTCCATCTTTCATTGGTAGAGGGAAAGGAAAAACTCACCCCAATATCGTATTTGTGGCGAACTGCCACCCTCATTCCGAGAGACACAGGCGGCACACATACTGGAACCCCAAAAGCCGCCATGATACCTGGGCCGAATATGTCCAGCAGAGGCAGACAGGTGCTCTCCCCAAAATCCCCAGTGGTGGTGCAGGTAAAGCAAGGAAAGCACCAGAACCCATAGCAGCCTGAGGACCAATATATGCTTTAACACTTTATTTTAAGGACCAGTTCTCACTATTAACTAGTTAGCATGCATATTTCTAGCACATTACAACTTATAAAGCACAAATTAATGCCTTATTCTACATGACCATATTTTAGGTATAAACATACCCCATACCTAAACTTAACTACCTTACTAACTGTTAATAAGCAGCAAATTAGGAGTTTGTTCAGGGAAAAATCTTAGTTAATAGTGAATGTGTGTTCCCAAAAAGTGTTACCAAAAATACACATAATGTGAAATTATCATTTTTAATGAACTGTAAAAATGGACCTTTAATACTTACTTAAGTATGTAAGTATTATGTAAATACTTACATACTTATAAGAATTCATGTCCTGGCAACAGTCACATATTCCTGAATTCCAGCCGCTCTTTTGAGGTTTCTGCACAATTACAGTCGTCATTGTGATTGGACTTTTCTGATATGGAAGGATGACAAAGAAAGGAGAGTTTCTCACTGATCCTAGTGGTATATTTTATTTTAAACTACCATCTTAATTTGAACTTGAAAATATGCACTGTAAACTGAATCTTACAAAAATAAACAAATAAATAAATAAATAACTCATTACGTGCAATTTGAGACTCAACTCAAATTGATGAGTTTTCCGGAAAGCTTAGATTGTAAAGAATTTTGTTATATTTTGTATAATCTAATGAGTTACAAACAGTCTATTGAATTTAGGTTTAGAAATTCAAGAAATTTTAATTGGTTATTATTCTTTTAATATAAGTCATATTATTATTTTTTCATACAGCAATGCATGCTGGGAACTATTGGACATTATTTTGTATGTGTTGGTATGCATTCATGCCACCTTTTACCATATTCTTCAGAATGAAATGTTTGTTCAAATTACCCTGTTTGGCAAGTGTCTCTGTGTGTGTGTGTGTGTGTGTGTGTGTGTGTGTGTGTGTGTGTGTGTGTGTGTGTGTATGTGTACGTGTACATGTGCGTGTGTGTATGTTAATTCATTCTCTGAAGCAAACACAGTATCTACTGTAAGAAATGTCAAATTCAATCCAAAAATCTTTGTTAGCAACTTGTTTCCACTAGCTGACCAAATTATTTTACTTTCAGTTAAAAAACAATGATATACCTTATCTCTGATGTAGCTGCCAGTAATGCCTAAACCGGTTCCTCTGGGTTTGAGGACAGTGAATGAATGTAGAACAAAGATCATAAACACATCAAAACCGACAATTGCAAAGAACTGGCGAGGTTTCAGTTTCATTTATTTTAAAATGTACTACTTAGTAAACCACTTATTATCTTCCCAATTATTCTGAGTTGTGATCAGAGTTTTATCACTAAACCTTTCATTCAAAAATCATGTCATTAAATACTTTTTTTAATTCAAAAGAATATGAAATTCAAACACAATTATAAAGACAACTTGTATTTTAATCTTACAAAACAAAACAAACAAAAAAGAGAAAACTATTCATTCATAAATATTCCATTTTGTGTAGCCTGCAGCTCTGTGTACATTCTGACAAAATAAGACTATATCTTTCAAATTCATCATACAGACAGATGATTTACTCTGCTGTGACTAATATATCATTATCAGTGTACACAAATGGAATAAATATAGCATTTCGCATCCAAGTAGTAGACAAACATTTCAAAAGACGAAACATAACAAATTGTAAAAACAATTATTTTCAACCCATTTTGACATGTCACCTCATCACATTTTAAAAAGACACAGAGTGTAACTATACATTTGTTTTAATTGCTGGAAGAAAAAAAAGAAAAAGAAAAGCTAAGAAATGGCTTACTCTTTCTAGCACTCCTTTTTCTGTCATAAGAAAGCAAAAGTGAGCGTATTTATACATGTGAGATTTCAAAGAAAACAATATAATTAATTAGCCACACACACACGCACAAAAAGAAAAATGCAGCTAAACCTGAAGGCATGTCTAAAGAAGTGAGTAGGTCTGAGTAGAGAAAAGGTATGTCTGATTCAACATGAATGGATGTGATGGAATCTCTCCACTTCTTTCTCATTGAATTCTACAAAAGAGACAGAAAATTGCACTGTTCCACATGTACACTCATATACTTCAATGAAAAATGATATTAAATGATAGTGTCCAAAACATAACAGTATAAGAACAATAAATCATTTTTAATTAACATTTAATGACCATTGTATGTAAACTGTAATGTAGAGTTTAGCTTCTATTTGGCAAAATAATTTTATTGTAAAATAATTCTTAGCCCAAAGTTTTCCTGTCCACCATGATATGCGAAATATCTGTGCCATAATGTTATTAACTGTTGAATTGCAAACACAAACACATTTAAATTGTAAAGTAATTTGTCTATATACTACATACAACCACTTCAATTACAATTAAATGCTTTTTTTTTTTTTACAAATCTCATCCTATTTCCATTTTTGAAGCACACTGCACACTGTAAACGTGAAAGCCGCATATAACTGTATTTATCCATTTATGCCTGTACACAGTTCATCAGTTTTCTTCAAAGTTGTGCTCACATCTGCTATGTAAGACTCAAAGTTATTAACAGACAAAGTCAAGAATCATCATTGTTGAAGAAAACAAGACTTCTAGAACAATCTCAGTTTTTATTAAATCATTAAAAAATAATAATTTGAATAAGTCTGATTCCATAAATCAAACAAGAAAAAAAAACAAAACCTATAAGGTAAACAATATAAACATATTTTCCAAATGCACCCAATTCATTCCATTCACACAAAATCATTTATATTGATTAAACAGGTTAGCTATATGGATCACTTGTGTGGCAGACCTGCAGTGAACTTCTACATAGCAAAAGGCGGGACACCAGTCTTAATTGGGCCCATCTGGACTGCAGGACCAGCTCCTACTGGTGCGGCGCCGATCACTCTCGGCTGCTGCATAGTGACAAGTTGTGGGTTGACTGCCATTGGAACTGGTTGAATCATGGGATTTCTTTGCAATATTCTGACAACTTTTTTGCGTGCTTTGATTTCTCTACTCATCTGACACCAAGAACACCAGATACAACAGCAAGTCACCATGATGTCCTCACAAAGACTGCCCTGTTGCAACACATACAAACAAATGATTGTTTTGCGGCCCTCTTTCTTGTATCGGTAGAGGGACAGGAAAAACTCACCCCAATATGATACTTGTAGCGAACTGCCACCCTCATTGCCAGACCCACAGGCGGAACACATAGTCCAATTCCAAATGCGGCCATGAGAGCTGGGCCGAATATGTCCAACAGAGGGAGACAAGTGCTCTCTCCAAAATTTCCTGTGGTGGAGCAGGTAAAGCAAGGAAAGCACCAGTATGCATAGCAGCCTGAGGACCAAAAATGCACATAATGTGATATAATTTGCATCTAATTCTAATGAACAGTAAAAAAAAAATGGATCTGTAATATTTATTATAAGGCCTTCAAGCATACTTACAAGAATTCAAGTCCTCACAACAGTCACATATTCCTGAATTCCAAGCTTCCATCCCAGCCTTGCCGAGAGGCTGCTGCACAACTACAGTCGCCATAATGACTTTATCTATTAAGGTTTCCCTGATCCTAGTGATATATGTTATTTTAAACTACTCTCTGATTAAAATACTCAAAGCTAAGTAAATGGTTACTGAAAACCGGCACTGTAAACTGAACTTCTGCACTGATGATCACACTTAAGAAAAAGAAAAACAAGATATCGTATTACAAGCCATTTTTGGTGAAGACCCAACTAAAATGATTGAGTTTACTTAAGAAAGCTAAAGGAATTTAAAGAATGTTGTTACATTTTGTATAATCTAATGAATTATGGACCGTCTATTGAATTGAGTTTAGTAATGCAAGGAATTCTAGTTGTATGCAAATTCAAAAGCATGCATGCATACATTGCATAGAATGAAACTGTTCTAAACAGTTCTAACAACCCTGTTTGGCAAGTTCAGAGTTGGACAACATTTGAGGAAATACTGTTGATGTATGTTTTATGAAGGTTGAAAGTAATTCAACTTTGGAAACTAAAGTCAACTTAGATCCAGAAATCTTTGTTAGCAACGTGTTTAAAACAGTTTCCACTAGCTGACCCAAATATTTTATGCACACTTTAAGTTTTTCATAGTTCAAAAATAACTATAAAAAATAAGACCTTTACTCTGATGTATAACTACAACGTTTTTTTAAGGCGTGTGAGGACAGTGAATGTATATGAATGTACAACAAAGATAATAACCACAAAATAAATAACTGTAATCTATTTATCTATTGTCAAATTTCCAAATGAATGAATATCGTTCTATCAATCATTTGTTGTAGTGATCAGAATAATGTTTAATTATTAGATTTTTTAAATTCAAAAGAATATAAAATCCAGCATTGTACAATGCTACAGAATTACAAAGAAAATTTAATTGTATACACACTCTGTGTACATTCCTAAATTAAAATAATTTATTTCATATCCATTGTACTTACAGATGATTTACAGATGAGTCTGTTGTGACTAATATATGGTTTTCACATTTCACCCATAATTCATGTTCAGGGTGCACACAATCATATAAATAGTTTTGTGTTCAGGTTTGCAAAGTAATTTACAAAAAGAGCATTAACTAATTAATAGTGTACACAAATATAATAAATAGACAATTTAGCATCCGAGTAGTAGACAAACATTTCAAAAGAGGAAACTTTAAAATTCTAAAAAAATAAATAATAAATAAATTAAAAAAATCTAAAAGTTCTCACCTGTTTTTCCAACCTTTGTCAAATTAAAAAAAAAAAAAAACAGAATGTAAATTATACATTTGGTTTAACTGCTGAAAAAAGAGTGAAACAATAAGAAATGGCTTACTTACTCGTTTTAGTGCAGCTGATCCTTTTTCTGTCAAAAGAAAGTAAAAAGTGGACGTATTTATATATGCAAGATTTCTTTACTGGAAAAAAAAAACTGAAGCATAGAAAATATGCTGCTAAACCTGAAAACATGTCCAGTAAAGTGAGTAAAGGGAAAAAGGGGGTTGTGTTGTCTGATTCAACGTGAATGGATGTGACTGAAATGTCTCCTCCCCTCGCTCTTTGTATTCTTACAAGAGAAACAGTAAATGGTACTAAAATTATTAAGGAAAAGTGAATGAGTTGGAGCATCATAAACAACAGATAAACTGCTGTTTCTCTGTTAAATGATGCTCATAAAGACAGGAATCTTAAAGTGAAGAAATCCAAAAATGAAAATTTTACTCACACTCAGGCCATCCAACATGTAGGTGACTTTGACCCACTGTTGACTTCTGACAACATTGTTGATGTTGCAGAATTTGTCCATTATGATCATATTCAATTCAGCTATAAAGCAGCTATAAAGCAGTTCATTAGTCTTTATTCAGCTTAATCCAATTCAAGTTTTCTTCTCATCTGATAGTGTCAGTGCCATCAAATCGATAATATGAATAATATAAATAATAATAATAATAATATCTAGGTGACAGTGGCACCTAGGGAACCCAGACCCCATCAGGTGACAGAAATGGAGGAAAGAAAACCTCGGGAGAAACCAGGCTAAGTCAGGCGACCAGTTCTCCTCAGGCCTAATTGAATGAACATGGTGTGCGTCACAAAAGACTGCATCACAGGTCAGATTGTTGGATTTATTTTATTTAATAAAACTCGGCATCAATCTCTTTCTGCTTGAAGACTGGGATAGGTTACGATACACCAGAAGAGTTGTAGGCTATCCAGCAGATTTAAACATGAAGGTAGAGCTGCCATTTAGCCAGTAGTAGATGAAGTGGCCTAGTTTAGTCATAAATGACGTTCAAGACCCATCTTCATTGGCGATATAGGGCAGCTGTTTTCTATACAATAAAAGTGAAGGAGAATGAATGCTGATAAGTTGAGAATGCTGATAAAAATGTGAAATAAGCACAGTAAAAGTACATGATATTTATGTATTCTGACTTTGAATATAGATTAAGTAAGAGATTAAAAGTAAAGAGATTACAATTTTGCGTAGGCTATTTCCCATTTATTTCCAACGGCAGTCATTTTTAACCGCGAGCAACTCAAGTGTGACACATTTAGTGTACGAACATTTAGCTTTTTAGAATCGAGTCCATGGATTTTATTAATTAATTAATTAATTAATTTGTTTATTTTATTTTATTTATTTATTTTTATTTTTATCCGAGTTTCGGATGGTGTAGCGATTTTTAAAAACTCAAAACATAATTTTTTTCGGTCTAAAATGACCGAACAATACCAGAGGGTTCATTTAATTTTGGCAATTACAAAAATGCACTAATTTGTTTACCTGTCTCTCATAGTGAATTCAAAGTAAGATTTACGTTTCAACTATTCTCTTTTTAAGAACACATTTGGTTACTTCTTATGAAACGATACTAGATTCCATCGACAAGCAATTTGACAGTTTACACTGGCACGGTCACAAAAACACAGTCAGTACAGTGCACGCCCTATTCGTCCACGATGATTAATATACATAAGCAGCGGCACTTCTGTCCAATGATATGTCAGTGTGGGCGGAGCTACCCGGCCTGTTGTTTAAATGAAGGCGTCTTTACAGTCGTGGGATCAAGGTTTGGTTGGTTAGGCTCTGCATTTAACACCCACTGATGATTTAATTAAAAATATATGGGGCAAACATGTCATTATGGCCTATAATAGACGTTTCACCAGTACTCTTTAGGTTAATTGCGACTTTATATGTCACAACTGCGACAATGTTTCTAATTACGACTCTTTTTTAAAAAGTGTTTTGTGTAACTTTTTATTCTGGCCTGTAATTGCAACTTTATAGCTTAAGAATTATCTCAAAATCTGACTTTATTTCTTATTTTAAACTTATCTATGAGGCTACTTTCTTACTTTTTTTTACTAGGCTTTCAAACTGATTACAAAATAAACTCACACAGCTCTAGAGAAGAGGTTAAGAATTTTTTTGTGCTGGATACCTTGATGCCATTTTTGTGCAAGTATGTTGTTGTGCAGGTATGCTGTCAACTTGACAGAGGTGTTGCTGTTTTTTTTTTGTTTGTTTTTAATCTGTAGAATATGTCAGCAGGGGGACACAAAACACACATGCATTGTAGCTGCTGTATGTGACAATGCCAACACCCAAAAAGATTAAAAATAATATCAATATTGAAAGAAAATTGAAAGGTCATGTTCATAACTCCTAATATGTCTATAATGTTCTGCGTTATTTATCAAACATTTAAAATAAAAGTTATATCCTATACTACTACTAATAAGAATGTAATGGGAGTAATAAGAAGTAATTTAGTGCATCAACAAAGTCACGTGAAAACAGGAAAATGTAGACTACAGGAATTTTACAAACATATCGTTATGCAAATAACAGACACAAACCACCTTTCCAGAGACATGAAACAGGAAAGTGTCAAAGAAAATGATCAATAATGTATTGTGTAACAACTGAAAGATATTCAGTCTTAAAATAAAGGCAAACACAAAAAAGCAAACATGCGAAGCAATACACGTCATACTTTTCTTTTTACTTTACATATTGCTTAAATTAAATTCAATCCTGGTGACAAAAAGTGTTTTTCCCCCAAGCCATTTTATGCATTTCTGTATTGTTTTAATAAGCTTTATAAAGACAAAAACAGAAACGTTTTAAACGTTGTATGTTGTTACCAATGATAGAGTACATTCAATATTGTCACAAATATACAACACTATCACATCTATCCAACTATGTCGAACACTAATTTAGTTGATCACACTTTTCATGATATTGATGATGCCGATTAGAAACTGAGTAACAGACATTAAATATACACAACAAAACGGACATTGCATTTAGTAGAAAAAGAACTTAAATATCCTTGCGTTTCATCACAAATTACATCAGGAACGGACAGAAAATCATAATTATTATAATAAGCATCTTACAGTATGCAATATAAAAGTGATTCAGTTAGTGAGATCTATTAATAAACATATCTGCCTTTCAGTGTGTCAGGATTCTTATCATTTACACACCAGCATAGCTGCTTCAAAACACATTACAAATTCCTGGCACCAATAAGAGTGATTTGTAGATTTCGTGCCTTCATCTCTCGTGACATCTGACACCAAACACAAGCTCTGCAGAATGTGGCCACCAAGCAGTCATGACACATGTCACCCTGCAAATCAACACAAAAATATATTGGCTATACTACATCAGTATGAAACTAATTTTGTAGTTACATTTCTGACAAATTGCTACAATTCAAATAAAAATAACGTGATTTTTTTTTTTTTTTTTTTTTTTTTTTTTTAATTTTTGTTGCAAATATATTCCCAACTACGTACTCGTTTACTCTCTCACACACACAGAAAAAAAAAAAAGAATAAATTACA
>NW_015555967.1:729265-747796 GCF_001515605.1 Sinocyclocheilus anshuiensis | reverse complement strand
ATTATGTAAACAAAAACTTTTATTTTGGATGTGATTAATCGTGATTAATCGTTTGACAGCACTAATATAGATATATATATATATGTTTTGCACTACTGACCAGTGATAAGGAGTGATTAGGAGAGGCACTAATTTCCTACACACCAATATGTACTTTTAGGGGTCTTTCAAAAAGGACGTGCTTAAAGCTGTTTCTGTTTTTTTTTTTTTTTTTTTTTTTTTTTTTTTTTAAACTGTTCACACATTACCCAATAGCTATTGCAAAATATGATGATACTGACATTTTAGTTTGAAATTTGCTAACATTATTCTAATTTAAAACACGTTTGAATATGTGTATTAAAACATTGTGCTTGAGGGAATAGACGCTTGTGTGAATTCACTTTTTGGCTCAAAACCTTCTAGTTACCGAGATATAGTACGTGTGACAACTAGCCCCGGTCTCCCCCAAAAGTGCAGTAAATGCTATATTTGATTGACGATTCTTACCTTTATGCCATAACGCTGGCGCATTGAGACCCGTATGGACATGGTTATGGGTGGAACGATACCACAGAAATCCAGCAGGGGGAGACATAAACACTCACCGTATTTCTTTGCTTTTATACACGTGAAACACGCGAAACACCAGTAAGCAAAGCAGCCTGTTCGCAGAGAGGGACGCAAAAATTATATTTATTATAATGTTTTACATGGCTTCATAACACAATCTACACAATTCAATGCTTTGTAGGTGTAGTAGTCTGGATGTTAAAGATTTGAGCAGGTAAGTCAAAGCATAGGCTGTAAATTCAAACCCAGCCAGGGGTGAAACTAATTCAAGGGAACAGTCTCTGGAAGTTTAAGTTGGTTCTGATCTATGACAGAACGGAGTAGGAAATACTACTCAAAAGATATTTTGTGTTTCACAGAAGAAAGCAAGTTATGCCATGAGGGTTAGTAGCTACATAATGACAGAATTTAATTCCACTTGTCTTTGTATTTTATTCCAAATGATACTTACATTCAGGCACGTCATCACAACAGTCACAGATACCTGACCCCCACTGATCAGAATCTCTAGAGATCATAACAGGCTGTGGCTGCATGACTACCATTTGCTTTGACATGCTTACACCTAAAAACATACAACAGGCAGAGAAGCAAGATATGATTTCAGCATACAAATGTCACCATTATGAACTTTTAGTTGTGTTTCTGTGTAGTTATTTGCCCTCATTGTGTTCATTTCTTCATTAGTCCCCTTATTAGTTAACCACCGGCACCTGTGTTGTGTTCATTACCCTCTTTATTTAAGGTCTCTCTAGTTCAGTCCCTCGTTGGCTATTGATGTTTGTCAGTGTTTGTTTCATCCTTGCTTGTGTCTGGATTACCTGTTCTTCTGTGGATTTTGGATTAAAAACCTGTTTGGATTATCTTCTTCGTTTGTGTGCCTTGTATTGAAAACTTGCTAATGATTTCTTATATTATATACACACAGTAACTTATATACTACTGCTTAATATTTTTGTTGAAACTGATACCTTTTTTTCTAAATATTTGAAATGGACATATTTTGTGACATTATAAATGTATTTACTATCACTTTTGATCAATTTTATGAGTCTATGCTACATTAAAAAAATAAATAAATAAAAATATTTCTTACCCAAAACGTTTGAATGGTAGTGTAACACAATTTCCACCAAAAATATTAATCAGCATTTTTTTTTTCAACATTGAAAATAAATGTTTCTTGAGTAGCGAATCAGCATACTAAAATGCTTTCTGAAGGATCATGTGACACTGAAGACTGCTGAAAAGTCAGCTTTGCCATCACAGGAAAAAAATAGTTTTATATTAAAATATAAAATGTAATATTCTGAAGTTATTCTAAATTTTAATATTTCACAGTATTACTGTTTTTACTGTATTTTGTATATATATATAAAAAATGCAGCCTTAAGAGGCTTCTTTCAAAACCATTAAAAAAAATCTGAATTATTCCAAAGTTTTGACTGGCAGCATATAAATAAAATTTAAATTAAAATGATGATATATGTAAAATATTATATTATTAACAAAAATACTTATATTTTTTATTATTCATGTTTTTAAAGATGTTTTCCTCATATAAGAGATTACATCTTAAAATTTGAAGTGTTTACAGCTTTATGTAGCATTCAGATCTCACAAGTGTCCCAGTAAAATCTATTCGAGTCGTAATACAAAAGGTTAAATAATCTTAAAAATACTGCATATCTGTGTAGAAAATCTAAACTCACCTCTTTGTTGACTGTTCCAACGTAATGCAAAGTATCTGTTGTTTCTAAATATGTGATCACAATCTAGCCTTTATACTGAGCGCAAGACCATGTTAAATGAAAAAAAAAAGAAAAAGATCATCACACTGGCTCTCAAGGAAACCTCCTTAACCTGTTAGACCCGTTCACAGCAGCATCTTTCAAGCATTACACTAGCAAAGAAACACACACACACACACACACACACACACACAACAGGGTGGAGAACAAGACTGCATTGCTCCATTGCATATGAAGAATCCAGACATGCTTAATGTATAAAAATATATACAATAGGTCTTCATGAAACTTGTGACATGAATGCCCACACTCTCAGAAAAAAGGTACAAAAGCTGTCACTGGGGTGGTACCATTTTAAAAGCATATTAGTATCTCATTGTTAGTACCTTATTATTAGTACCTGCATATTAGTACTGTAAAGGTATTAGTACCTAAAGTATACATATTAGTACTTAAAAGGTATATATTAGTAATACATATTAGCCCAAGTGACAGCTTTTGTACCTTTCTGAGAGTGAACAAAGCAATTATTCAAAACCGCACAATAAAAACAGCCTCATAGAACAATATATCCAATATATATTAAGTCAAAAATATATCCAGAATGTTTAAAAAAAATGTCAAATGGTTCTAATGTTAAATTGAAAGGCCGTCATTGGGAGAAAATAGTCAAGCTACATCTCTAACAGAACAAAACCAAAAGACTTCCTCACTGAGATTCATATTCAGAGTTTATGTCAGATGAAAGCTGCGTTCGATTTTTAATTTTTTTGACAGGCTTCTAAACGTTCTCTGCTGAGGTAAAGAAATTCTGTTAGCAGCAGCATCCATTAAAAATTTCCCACAAGTGCCTCACACTCATTAAAAATGCAATATATTAAGGACGGACCCGGTAACATGCTGAAACTCATATCTTGACATCATGCAGAACAATTTAAATGATGATGAGAGTCATTGAGCAACTTTTGACAGAGGCTTTTGTTTCAAGTGTTTTAACAGTTTCCATAGACTCATAAGGAAATATCTGAAGCATTTTGCAAGTTACATAAGTTCACATGGACATTAGCCAGGGTAGGTGAACAAATAATTTCCATCTTTCATTCCTGCTTATTTTCTTCCTTATTGTTTGGTTTCTATCCTCTTCCTATTGCCTTTTTCTTTCTGACTCATCATGTGAGGCAGCATCTTTAGTTGTTTCACATTATGTATTTACTGAAAGCATGACTTAAAGATGCACAGGATGAGCGGTGTCCCCTTCAGTAATCTCAGAGACAGATTGCGATTGAAGATGAGCAGAGCTACAACTTTCTCTACGGATTTATTAGTTTGGTTCCAGGATTAAAGTCAGTAAATTGTAAACTGGAGTACAGGGCAGTATACAATAGTCATGACAGAAGGGGTGTAGGATTGGGATATCCCTGAGTCACGAAATCCTCTTCCTGTCTCTGTTGAAATGTTTGACAGAGACAACATCCCTAGTCTGAAAGTCCTATTGACTATTCAAATTTGGAACCAGTCATGAAGGATCCTTATGTGTTTTTCCTCATACAATTTCAACATTAACACAAAACAATAAGCAGGTCTTTCAAACTATAGTTCCAAATAGGATCAAATGTCCCCATAGTACTTAGGTACAATGTGAATGTATTGTGAATATACTGTGTGTGTGTGTGTGTTGCATGTATAGTACAGTATGTACTTTGCATGTACTTATTAGAATAATTACAGAAAATTATGCATTCAAGCAATTAACCAAATCCTAACCATACTTGTTATTAATTAATATTACTCAGTGTTTGCATATTTGTGTTAAATACACTGACAAGGACATCTTGAAATGTAACTATATATAAATATATACACACTAGATAGATAGATAGATAGATAGATAGATTGTACTTATTAGAATAATTACAGAAAATTATGCATTCAAGCAATTAACCAAATCCTAACCATACTTGTTATTAATTAATATTACTCAGTGTTTGCATATTTGTGTTAAATACACTGACAAGGACATCTTGAAATGTAACTATATATAAATATATACACACTAGATAGATAGATAGATAGATAGATAGATACCAACATATTATAATCATAATATATAACTACCCAACCTTATCTTTAACGTCTAACAGTAATTCAAGGAGCATGAGTGATTGACTAATGTGATAGTCAGAAAGAGAAGGTTTACGCCATCGGTCCACTGCATCCTTTGACTGGAAGACACACAGAGCGCGAAGACGGTCATTACCGAGGGATGCTGGTCAAGAGCTGAATAACGAAGTGGAATGAAACACGAGCTCACTGCAGAGACAACGACAAACTGCTAACACTGAGCAAACTGACACACCGGCCAACATATACACTGAAAATAACTGTTATATCCTTGCTACGTCCGTTTCGTCGTCCGCTACAGTTCTGAATGCTGTACTGTTGTGGTGGAAGGGAGAAGGGGGAGAAGGAGCACACGGGCGCGGAGGAGGCGTCGATGAGCAGCGGGGAAGCGGACACCGTCACCGCTGGAAACCGGGAAGAAACTCCAGCTGCAGGGATGTTTGACACAACGGATATGCCCGAGCTCCTACCGCTATCGGGGCAACTTCAACCGAGTCCTCGTGACTCGGTGTGTCAGATGCAGCATTTGCGGGTTGAGTTCAAAAGTGACTGCTTGAGCCCCGAATCCCCTCAACGGAGGTTAGGCCAGATGGCCCCCAAACTCGGACAGATTGGACGGTCAAAGAGAGGTCAGTAATGTTTTTCTGATCTTGTATGGTAAATAACCGATTTAAAAACCACATGTTTGTAGAAATATCAGCGGTGGTTTTTAACCCATATCCGAGACAACATTTAAGGGACCCCATGGGCTAATTTTCTTCTGGCATTTCTGACAAAGCTTCATGTTTTGAATTTTTATATATATTAACATAAACTACAAGTACCTGTAGGTTTAAATAACAAAAAACTTGGACAGATTGGACAGTCAAAAAGAGGTCAGATTAATTTATTTTGATAATTTATAATATTTTTTATAAGCATTTAAAGGGTAACTGGGTTCATAACAGGGTTGACAGTTTTATTGCTTGTTTATTTAGCCTTGTGCTCAAGGTTATGATATTGCAAGGTGTTTATTGGAAAGACAATTTAATGCTGATGTTTCTACAGCTATTTATTATACAAAATCATAACAGGGTTGACAGTTTCATATTTCTCTAAAGGCCATGTAACTGAGATGTTTATTAAGCAGAGAATTCTTTATATTTCTACAAATACCCAGTTCCCAAAAATAATTTGGACGAAGTCATAGATGTAGATTCAAGAATATCCCCTACTAACAAACTTCAAAAGATAAGATAAAAAGGAGAGTTTGTAATAATTGTTATAACTTATGGAATTACATATTTCATAGAATATTTATATATTAAATAAGATTACATCTTGTTCATTAATGTAATTCTATAGTGCTTTACTTACACTGTGCACAGTGTATCTGAACACTAAAGCATGACCCGAATTTTCATCTCTGTTAAAAGTAAGATGTGAATTTTATTTTATAGTGGTCATAGAGGATGAAGATCTTGACAACATCATGAACAACAACAACAACAGACCACTACCTGTCCCTCTCAGTAATGAGCCATCCTGAGGCTCTCTAGATTCGTAATATTCTGGACCAGCTATTCATGAAATGTGCCCTTCTGCCACGGGACAGTCGGGATACTTTCAGCAGGAGAAAAGTCAAACCCCTCTCCCAGTATCAGATTCACACAAGATCTGCATGCGTTTCAGCTGTAGTTTACTAGTCGCATGGCAGCAGCTGTCAGCCTGCAACAGGCCACACAGGTGATTTGTTGTGTAGTAGCTTTAGACCAGAGTTGTGTGTGAGGGAGAAATGTGCATATGTAGGCTGATTAACATATTTCTGACCAAAGGCAAAGACCAGCCACTGTAGATCACTCTTTCCAGGCTTGTGCTGTTCTAAAGATGTTGTCTTTCAATATATTTATTTAAACATTTGGCAAGAAGAACAGCACAATGCTCTTGTGTTTTACTTTGTCTCTCGAACTCTGGAAATGTATGCTGCTTCCTAAAGCCATGATTGTAACCTATTGTCCATGACAATATTCAATATTCAAATGTCAACTAAAAAGATATTTCCACTGGTATTTCTGACTTTTTTATTGACAGAAACTAGAAGTATATATAGGTTAAAACGATGATTAATTTCATGATTGCTGTGGGTTCAGAACTAAACTTCTTTGATAACTTTTTTTTTTTTTTGTATATAATCTTAAATCATCTTGCTCCCCCGTGGCTGAGAATTACTTTCCTAAAGGCTTTGCATCTCTTGCTGGTTAACATGCTTTTATGCCTTATGAAATAATGAACATTGCACTAGTTATAAATGTGAAAAGCTATGCACTTGCTTGATTATTGCCATGATAAGTTATTTTTGATGAAGTATGTAACAAACTTATATTAGTTGGCTGAATGATTCTGTGGCACGTATTAAGAATTTATATTATTTTATGTGTTGCTTGCATTTTGTATTTGAGCACTTGAAAAAGAGACCTGCAAAAAAAAAATAAGTGTGCAAAGTTTGACATAATAAATGACAAATGTAAAGCTTAGCTCCATTGTATTGGCGCTGTTGTGGGTCAAAGTGTCAAACTGTTACATCTTTGTCCTCTAGATGGCTACAAAACCTAAGAAATGAATATTTCCGCTTTTAAGCTTTTTGGCTATGGTAATTGTTAATTTTATTGCATTCGCAACCACTTATTGGCATCAGTCTACGTACTTGCAAACTGCCTCAAACTGCGCCATTATATAGCTAGATCTCGAAAACATTTATAATGATATATATCAGTGGTTCCCAAACCTGTCCTGGAGGACCCCCTGCCCTGCACATTTTGTATGTCTCCCTAATCAGACACACCCAATTTAGTTATTGCAGTCTCTACTAACGAGCTGATGAGTGTAATCAGGTGTGTTAGATAAGGGAGACATACAAAAGGTGCAGGGCAGGGGGCCTCCAGGACAGGTTTGGGAACCACTGATATATATATAATGATTTTAATTAAATGCTCACACAGTATTGTTACTGTGGTAATTTTCTCAGGTGAATGCAATTTTTGTTGGCAAGTGTTAATAGCCAGGTGTCTATAGCTGGAATCTAACTTTTATGTAATTGAAACGATTGTGGGGTGTATATACAGTATATGCCTATTTACCTGTATAAAGAATAAAACTACCAGCCTTTTATATCTACCTTCTTCAGGCGGGCTTAGTCTGAATTAACAGGACCCACCCACCATGTTTAGCCACCCCGTTTGACCGATGAGATATATAATTAGCAGGAAATGATCTCTGAGTGGCAGTAGAGAGACTAGCCTACCACAGGTTAAACATTATGGAAAAGTACCTTGCATTTTGTCTCAAATATTTAGGTGAAACATAAATCCCCTTTGTAAACAATAGTTTTATCATGTTTATTAACCAATGATAACATATTTGTGAAAATGGCTGTTCCTAGTAATTACCCATGCATATGCTGCTGATCCAATTCACTGATTCTATTTGGTGACCTATTTTCCTTTCACTCATATTCTCCCATTGCAGGATTATTTACATTAAGACAAGTTCGCAATTAGCCAGAATACGCAAATTATGCTGAAACAGAAGTCAGAGGACCATGCGACTCACCAAGGCCAAGGTATTTGCAAATCACTAATATGGGTAAACTGCCACAGATTTCATTAGGCACATATAAAGAACGTGAAAATGGCCAGGTCTTGTTTTAAAAAATGTATTTACATAAACTTTCTTATATTGCAAACTGAACAGTCAAAAACGTTTCAAAAAGTTAAATATTTGCATAAGCTGGTTACAAATAGAATACAACTATCCTAAATAGACTTGAGGGCAACCCACCTCAAGCGGTCCAAGCAAAAAAGACAAAAAAAAAAAAAGACCATAATCATGGAGGACCAGTTTTTGCATGGCACATGCTCATATACATGTTGTTGTAGACAGGCAGAAAAAGACACATAATTCACATGACCCTTGGATTGTAACCAGCTGTTATAAAAGTGAACAAATATCTACAGCCTTTTCTCTTGACAAATAAATGGTGTATAAAACAAGAAAGGAGTGTCAAAAGATTTAGTAACATTAGCTTCATAACAAGGAGGACACTGAGGAGCTTGAGCACAAAAGCAACTGAAAAGTTTCACTTTGCATAAATAAGAGTTGTTCCTTTGATTAAACAAATAATAATGTTGCTCAGTAAAACAAACTGACCGAACTGAGACGTTTAGTGCTTTCTTTATCTTTAGCCTCATCCACCTACAGTTTTCAGCCTAGCTCTATTAACATACCAACAATTTCATTCTAGTTCCATCAACATACCATTCCTTTCCAAAAATGAGTTCTCAGAGTAGTTCAGTAATTTACTACTTCTTTTCAAAAATCATCTTTCAATAGCAATTAACAAAATGTCCCTCAGATGATTTGTATACATACAAATCATCTGAGGGACATTTTGTTCATTGCTATTGAAAGATGATTTTTGAAAAGAAGTAGTAAATTACTGAACTGAAGTACTGTTTGAAAAGAGAAGGTCTGGTATGTCACAGTCACCAGACGGAAATTATGCAGCAAAGTGAACCAGAAATTAGCATGTTGGCCTTAGCTCTTTAAAAAAAAAAAAAGATACATTTTAAGTTGTTCTTCACATGCACCTCAGTGTATAGCACAATTCACACAGTGCTGCACAAAGAAAGCAAGGCAGATGAGGTCAGGAAATGGCTTTACAGTAGAGATGCCAGTATGAGTGACGATTTTTCCCTGAGCATGCCTCTCTCTTTCATGTTCACTAAACATGGCAGTCTTATGAAAGGAGGAACACACTGGGGAAGAACGCCCCTCTTTCCAATCTCCCACCAGTAACAGGATTTATAATAGGAAAAAACAGACTTGGTGTTTATCAAAAGAAAGAAAACAGAAGTGACCTCTTTTTCTGAGGTGGGCTGCTATATCTGAGCACAAGTAAAATGTTCCCAAGGACACTGATCTTAGCTGTTTGTTCTATTCTAAGTCAAACACAATAGAAGAGATTAAAATCTAAACATATCTAAGATCAGCTGACTAGGGAAACTTCTACAGATGCTCTGCGATTCATTATGATCTTCTCCAGCTTGTGAACAACTGGCATGGTTCAAACGTACTCCTTGCTGCTGCTGGGAGGTCTGGAGGACTTGGGGTACCTGGGAGATGATTTACCCTTTGGGCAGGAGGCAGCCAACATGCCTCCTCCCATTATGTCCAGGAATGCACCTGCCCAGGCGATGAAAATGGCCGCACCGAACTCATACCTATAGAAATAGAATATTATAATATGAGCTTTGACTTCCCTTCTTGGTAACAAGAGGAAGATAACCTATAAAATAGTGAAGCACATGGATAAATGCCTAAACAATTTGCTTGTGGTCTTCAACCACATTTGAACTTACTTCGTATTGACAGGTGTGAAGGGGTTGTAGAAGTCCTTGACGATTTGATTTGTAAACCAGCCACAGGCAACAATGCTACAGAGGGCTGAGGAATGGAAGAGAAGCGATAAATTAGTTACTTATGAAAAAAAAAAATTCCAAACATGTTTTTGACCGTTTCGGTCCACAAACTGGGTGTGAACATTTTAGTCATCTGACAATGTTAGATTCTGGAGCAATAAAGCATGGATTCCTAACCTGGCATGATTTCTTTTAACCTTGGCATTTAAAATCCTTATCTAGATTTTTTTTAAATGTATATTTTAAACTATTTTAGTATTAATTATGATACTTCTTTTACATTTTTATTACACACACATACTAGATATTATTGCATATTTTGGGGACCATTTTTGGGCTACATGCACACTTTTTTGTGTGCTAAAAAAGTACTGCATTACAAAATCAGCATTCATCTTATGATATTAAAGTGAACGTACCTCCAACAATGAGGATTATACCGCCTGTCATGGCAATGCGCGACTTTTTGACCTTGTCATCACCACCACAGTTAGTGCACTTCATTCCCATGCTGGCCACACCCAGTCCCGCTACTGTGAGAAGGATCGCGACGATCATCAGGGCACGAGTTGCCTGGAGAGAACCTGAAAGAGGGGGAGGGTAGAGAATGAGTGAGATACAAAGAGAAAAGGTAAATAATTCGGTCTTAGTGGAGTACATTGGTGACCGGGCCTTCCAGACTGCCCACATAAATAATAATAAAAATAATAATAATAATAAAATATTATTATATAATACGTTTTTTTTTTTTAACTAGGCTACAGGGAAGCTTATTCCCTTTATTGTTTATCATGGTTAAACTCAGTTCAGCACACAAAACAGGCAAGTGCTTTAATAGTGAATCAGAAAGATTATAGACAGACTAAAGCATTTTGAAATTTGACCTAATTCTCTACAGGCTTTTTGTTTTTTTTCCTCTGACTCACAAAAAAAAACCCTCCCCCCCTGCTACACCTGCAGTCAGGTGCAGCAGAGACCGGTTCCAACCGGAAGCCTCCTTTGAGAGCGCAGTGAGATTGTACACATATGTGGGCAGCGATTTGCCCCTTCCTTTGGAGAAGGAACAGGTTTAACCAGTCATGAGAACTTGGGTATTCCCGCAACAATCTATCTTTTTTCTTTTATTCTTTGTGGGTATGGTTTGGCTTTCAAAAGTGCAACACCACTTCACTTTTAGTATCAAGATGAATTAAGAAATTCTCTTTAAGAAATCACTTTATTAGGAACGCATCACCTGAAAAAATTTATATTAAAATCTTACAGGATAGCCTATACAAAATGGCTTCCTGGTGTTGTTACCTCACCTTGCAGTTTTTTTTGTTTTTTTTTCACTTTGCTTGCTCCCTGTTAAAATTCATGGTTCATCACTAACAGCAATACTACAGCAAGATATTAAATAGGCTATATCAAACTTTTGTTTGCATAACATAAAAACTCACTGATAAGAGTCTGTTTTACACAAGCTAAATCAACTGACTGATATGGTAATTGGTTAAATGACATTAGTGTGTGTAGACACCGAAGTGAGCCAAACGACTGCTTTCCATTAATCTCAGGTGTTGAGAGTGAAGAGGGGGATGAAATAAGGTAAATAAACATCACATAAGGCGCAACAATGCACTATTTGAGTTTAAAAAGCTCCATTGTCCGTGTTTAGGCGCTTCCACAAAGGAGTCCTCTTTTGGTTGTGTTTTAATAAGCTGTTGGCAAAATGCACAAGTCGTTCAAAGACAATGCCTGACTCCCCCACCCGATACAGGAGCACCGAGTTTCCGCGAGTGGAGGAAGGGTGGGGGTCACGCCCGTATAATCATTACTGTGAGTAAAAGCGTAACCCGACTGTATCACCCAACAATAAACTAGCATTGTACCAGTCAGAAAGTTCACCCTAATGTTAAAACGGTTTACGTTTTGTGCTTATTATAATGAATAATCTCCTATCTTGGCAACTCTGGCTTGAAAACCTTCACCGAATACACATTTCTGAGGGACGGCTGCCCTTTTTACCAACTTTGAGCTTCATTTGACCCAAAACAAATTAATATACACACAACAAAAATCCTTATGTAACAAAAGTGAAGTCAAAAGAAAAATCATTATCTAACACCGAACTAATCACACAAATTTTGTCATCAAGCCACAGCCAAAATGAGTTAGGGTGCATTTATTTATTAATTATTTTATTTGTACTTTATTACACCGAAACAATACAAAAACATGCTTTTTGTTTTTGAGGGAACTCGTGGAACAACAGGTGCGTGTCCTTATTATTGTAACACCAGAGGAGTTGCCGCGCAATGGCTGTAGGGCGTGGTAACAAAAAGCTTAAATATGATTTGCACCTTATATTTTACAAGTAATTAAAATAAATTAAAAGTTGTTTTAATAGTTAAAATTAAAAGTTGTTGTGTTTTATCAACAAATAGTTTAAACGTTTTAGTTGAATAGTTTGCTCTGCTAATATAGCTATATGACACTACACAAATAAATTAGATGAGTAGCTTGGCACCATTCGAAGCCAAAATGCTTGTATAATTTTCATCACAGTGTGAAGAAGTGATCATATGCCAGCCAGTTCGCTCAATTGTGAGCGCATGCGCGTTCACAGGTGTAGCTTTCACTAAGCAACAGCTTTCGGCAGTTTAAACCCAAAGCTAATGTAAACAAATAGTCAACTGTAAATTAAAGTACTCTTTAAGTACAGCCAGCAGTGTTGTCAATAACAGGCGGTTTGTACTTACCATCGAGTTGTAGGATGGAGTCGTACACCTTGCACTGCATTTGTCCGGTGCTCTGGAAAGCGCACGACATCCAAAGGCCTTGATACATCGCTATCGCTGTGATTATATTATCTCCAACGTAGGCAGACATCTTCCACTGGGGCAAGACTGTGCCAAAAATGAGCCCAATCAAACCCAGTAGCGATAGAGTAAATCCCAGGAGCTGAAGTCCTTTATTCGCCATCTTCTCACAATGAACTTAAAAAACAATACCTGAAAGCAGCAGTTCAGCAAAGAGCTATAATAATTCTCCAAATGAGCTCGGTTTTCGTAATCCTCCGACGTTAAATGTGTTTAAATATATGTATTTAAAAAGAATGTTAGGTTAAAAAATCTGGTAAGAGACGTTAAGGATGCCCGGACTCCGACACCTGTTGAATGAAGCCGCACCTTGAATATGAAATGAGCTGCTGATTTAAGCTTTTAGAGTGTCGTCCTCTTTATGGGCGGAGACTTCCTGAGTTTCGTCTTCGGTTCAGCTCCGTTTGTTGTGTAGAGGTCTGGGGGGTTTCGTGACGACACCTTATCGTAGTATGAGTAACGTCACTGGTTATCACAGATCACAGCTTGGTCTTCATACTTTCATGTAGGCTAGTACAATCTGTATAGCATCTTTCATGTCTCTGAACTGAATGTCAAGGTGTCTCGTTCTTTAGAAATTAATGCGACTCTGCCTAAACTCTTCTACAAATAATATATAGGTTACATTATGCAGTCATATGTGGGCCATATCATGAAAAGCGTGCCTTTTGTATTCCTCATGAACGTGTAAATAATGACTTAATGAAAAACTGACAGCACTGTTACTATGTGTTAGTAGTGGTATTTTATACATAACCAACTCTATTTATTTATTTTTGACCCATATGTGGGGTCATTGATATATGTATATATATATATATATATATGTATTTATTTATTATTATTATTATTATTTTTTTATTTTTTTTTATTTAAATTTTTGTAATTTATACATTTAATTTGATGCGGACACCAAAATGGGATGTCTCGTCATTTATACAGCCCACATGTAACCAAAGCTATTAATAGTTAATAGTGTTGAATTGTGTTTAAGAAATGTTATAAGTGTTGACACAACTAATAATACCATTGGCAGTCTTTCTCAAATAAACTAACATGGTGAATGCTATGCCCTGAGATGTACATATAGTATCAGTAATGTATAAAAATGTAATGAAATTGCACAGATAAATCTATACACATTTCACAAGAAAAAAACAAAAACACTGTGTTGACATATTTTTGTATTTGGGATTCAGTGTTTGAGCAAATGGTTGTGGTATTGAGTCACAAAAGCTACTGAGTCATACTTCTGAACCCCCATCTTAAGAGAAGTGCCAGACACAGTAAGAAAGTCATGACAATCTTACGCCTTAATCTATTAGATTGAGGAATTATTTTTAGACTTCAGTTGAGATGAGCAGCTGATGACTATTAGCCACAGAAAGTAAGACCGTACACTCAAAGGCCACATGTGAGACCTTTTACAGGAAATGCACCTCAGGTTCATGGTGTGTTAGTATAAATGAGCATATGATTCAAAAAGGCACAATATTGTTTGGGAACAGTTAGTTTGGTTTTAAAATATGCTTTATTTTTTTTTTGTTGCGTGATTTTTTTTGTCCCGCACCCTGAGGGTTCCTGTATACCAGTTTAAAAACCCGCAGCCACCCCAACACATTGTTTCAAGTTTTTAAACCCTTTTCATATTCAAAGTTCTTCTGCGTTGTTCTGACATGTCTTCACTGTTTTAGAAACTGTTAGTAAATACTAATTACAAAGTGTTTTCTTAGTAACTGCTCTGTAGTTCCATTCTCTACTTCAATGTAGTTTCCAGGGAAATGTTTGCACTTAAGGACAATTTTTCATTGCTGTTTGTCTAACCACATGATCACAAACATACAGAAAAAGAGAAAAGGGAGCGTCTTTAGGGATCGTACAAATTATAATGTCACAGGTTTCAGTCAAAAAAAAAATTCCTGATATGATTCATACACAAATAAGCATGTACAAGTGTGTACAAATGGATCTACACTTCCTAGTTTGAGTATATATGAAGCTGTTCACTAAAACATTTGCCTCCGCTCTCACAGGGGGTAGGGTTGTAAAGCACTGGTGGTTAGACAGGTTCTACTAAACCACAAAACACCAACCCTGAGCATTTCCTGGAATCTAATCCAAACACATTCATTCTTACAACATACAAGATCTCTGTTTCATATTTCCCTCCACACACACACAATCAAATATACACATCCACGTATTGCATCTCTTTACTATCTTATGCTCCAGTGAGACATTTCACACACTCCACCGGTCACTGTCTCAGAGAGCATGAGAAAATCGTAAGTTTATTTCTGACGTTGTGTGTGAATGCAAACCTCTTATAAATATCTTCATCATGGCAGTACAAGAATCATCTTGTATCTCGTTGTGCTTTTTCCTGAGCAGAGATTTGAATGTCACCTCTATGTTTCGGTGGTGGGGGAGAGGGGTAAGGGGGGAGGTCTTATTAGACCCACCCATATAATTGTTTAGAGTTCCAAGTCAAGTAATTCAAACTGTCAACTGATAGTGACTCATAGCTAGGAGGAAATGGGATGAGTATCAATTGAGAAGCTTGTAATTCTAACAACTACTGTTTTGTTTCCATGGTAATATTATCATGTATTGCTATATATAGTTTAATTAGCTCTGGGGTGTTTGCATACATATATTTCTTGTAGTACGTAGCACTATTATCACTTTGATCTTAACCTCAGTTCCTATTGAGATGAGTTTCATGGAAACTCGCTCTCGCTCTCTGTCTGGTCATAAAAGCAGTTTCTACTTACTACCGCCCTCTATTGGAAAAATCCCGCTAGTGTTCAGTTCAGCCACTAGGGGGAGTCATAGCCTTTTACTGTAGCGCACAGTCCAGGGTCTGAGAGCTCTGGCATTTGTGTTGTTCCTTCCTTTATCGGCGTAATGGATGCTGAACATCACCAAAATGTCTCAGCAGACTCTCTCTGTTTTTCTCTTTGTTCTTCCTTCTTGGGATCTGATAACAATAATGTCCATTTACATCCTAATGAGAACAAGAAGGTGCACCATGAGACAGAGAGAATGAGAGAATAAAGAACAGGAGAGAGTGTCTGGGAATAAGATAAAAGTGATGTTACCAGGGCCTCACATGGAAGGACAATGGAGGACATTAGGATAAATACTGAGTGTGTGTGTGTGTGTGTGTTTACATACAGTTGAGGCTACATACAGTTGATAAGTCTGAGACCACTATAGTGAATATATATATATATATATATATATATATATATATACACATACATACATATATAATATTTGTCTGTACCTTCTACCTCTCCTTCCACCCTGCTGTCCACTTCTTTTCTGTCCGCCTTCTTACAATTTCTCCTCTTGCTCTTTCCACTACACCAATGCTCTGCTCTCCTCTCCTCTCCTCTCCTCTCCTCTTTTTATAACATCCTCCTCTCTGCTCATCTCTTTCTACCTGTTCCACTCATTTTCTTTCTCTCATTACCCCCCATTTTGGAGAATATCCGCTGGACGTAAACAGCGTATGCTGTTCTATGTCAGCTGCGTCACACGGATACGCTGTTTCCGTTCAGATCAAATCACAACAATGTAGGAAACAGATCTGGCATGACGCAGCTGAAAAGTATTCTTGTATGTTTGCATACATATATTTTTTGTAGTATGTAGAACTATTATCACTTTGATCTTAACCTCAGTTCCTATTGAGATGAGTTTCATGGAAACTCGCTCTCGCTCTCTGTCTGGTCATAAAAGCAGTTTCTACTTACTACCGCCCTCTATTGGAAAAATCCCGCTAGTGTTCAGTTCAGCCACTAGGGGGAGTCATGGCCTTTTACTGTAGCGCACAGTCCAGGGTCTGAGAGCTCTGACATTTGTTTTGTTCCTTCCTTTATCGGCGTAATGGATGCTGAACATCACCAAAATGTCTCAGCAGACTCTCTCTGTTTTTCTCTTTGTTCTTCCTTCTTGGGATCAGATAACAATAATGTCCATTTACATCCTAATGAGAACAAGAAGGTGCACCATGAGACAGAGAATGAGAGAATAAAGAACAGGAGAGAGTGTGTGGGAATAAGATAAAAGTGATGTTACCAGGGCCTCACATGGAAGGACAATGGAGGACATTAGGATAAATACTGAGTGTGTGTGCGTGTGTGTGTGTATGTGTGTTTACATACAGTTGAGGCTACATACAGTTGATAAGTCTGAAACCACTATAGTGAATATATATATATATATATATATATATATATACATACACATATATAATATGTGTGTGTGTGTGTGTGTGTTTGTGTACCTGGTATTCCCTACATTATGAGGACCAAATGTCCGCACAAGTTTTGGTCCCCATGAGGAAAACAGCTTATAAATCATACAGAATGAAGTGTTTTGAAAATCTAAAATAGCAGAAAGTTTTCTATAAGGAGTAGGTTTAAGTGTAGGGTTAGGGTAAGGGGATAGAAAATACAGTTTGTACGTACAGTATAAAAACCATTACGCCTATGGAATCCTATATTCTCAGCAGACTCTCTCTGTTTTTCTCTTTGTTCTTCCTTCTTGGGATCAGATAACAATAATGTCCATTTACATCCTAATGAGAACAAGAAGGTGCACCATGAGACAGAGAATGAGAGAATAAAGAACAGGAGAGAGTGTGTGGGAATAAGATAAAAGTGATGTTACCAGGGCCTCACATGGAAGGACAATGGAGGACATTAGGATAAATACTGAGTGTGTGTGCGTGTGTGTGTGTATGTGTGTTTACATACAGTTGAGGCTACATACAGTTGATAAGTCTGAAACCACTATAGTGAATATATATATATATATATATATATATATATATATACATACACATATATAATATGTGTGTGTGTGTGTGTGTGTTTGTGTACCTGGTATTCCCTACATTATGAGGACCAAATGTCCCCACCAGTATAGCAATACCAGTAAATTTTGACCTTGTGGGGAAATTGTTTTGGTCCCCATGAGGAAAACAGCTAATACATCATACAGAATGAGGTTTTTTGAAAATCTAAAAATGCAGAAAGTTTTGTGTGAGGGTTAGGTTTTAAGGGGTAGGAAAGAGCAGCAGAATCTTTAATTGCACTCACTAGAGAAAGTATTTTGACAAATAATATATCCCATACCAATTTCTTTGTAGTGTCAGTTAAAGGGTTAATGAAAACATTACACTATAAGTAGTAGGTTTAAGTGTATGGTTAGGGTAAGGGGATAGAAAATACAGTTTGTACGTACAGTATAAAAACCATTACGCCTATGGAATCCTATATTGTCTGTACCTTCTACCTCTCCTTCCACCCTGCTGTCCACTTCTTCTCTGTCCGTCTTCTTACAATTTCTCCTCTTGCTCTTTCCACTACACCAATGCTCTCCTCTCCTCTCCTCTCCTCTCCTCTCCTCTCTTTATAACATCCTCCTCTCTGCTCATCTCTTTCTATCTGTTCCACTAATTTTCTTTCTCTCATTACACCCCTTTCTCCACACACACACACACACACACACACACACACACACACACACACACAAATTGGTTCTTTAGCGGTTTTTGGGGTGGTTAAGGTGCACCACTGCCATACAAAGAACCCATTAAAGGGTTAGTTCACTCAAAAATGAAAATTCTGTCATCAGTTACTCACCCTCATGTCGTTTCAAACCCGTATGACCTTCGTTCATCTTCGGAACACAAATTAAGATATTTATGATGGAATCTGAGAGCTGTCTGACCCTGCATAGACAGCAACGCAACTGAAATGTTCCCAAGTCAAGAAA